>NC_056726.1:1128271247-1128420788 GCF_019279795.1 Protopterus annectens
TTGCCTTTTTTACCGGCTCAGGTCAGTAAAGGAATTTTCATCAAAGTTTCTATTTTTGAGGTAGTTTATTAGGTTATTTTCCTACTTTTGTTCCCCTATCGATATTATATTTAATAGTGTTTGTTTCATAAGCCCTACCCACCCCTGTAGTTAACTTTTATAATTAGGCCTACAGGCTATAGTTTTCTGTTTACTCACCCCTGTGTGTGTGTGTGTTGTTGTTTTAGTCAGCCCCCTCATCTCCCCCTTGTGTGTAAGTGAGTGAGTGTGTGTGCTGATTGAGTGACTGTCTTTAGGGCAATGTCCAAAGACGTTAAGGTCTCGGGATTCAAGAAGTATGACTCGTGCTGTCAGAAAATGTCTCTGACAGACGGTCACACTTCTTGTGTCTATTGCTTGGGGCCTTTACACCTGCAGGACTGTTGTTCCGTTTGTCACGGATTTAGTTCAAGAGTCCTGCAGGGAAGGCGTAACAAGCTCATTCTAAGGGGCTTGTTAAAGCCTGATGACTCCCCGTCCAAGTCTGGCTCGGGGAAGTCATCAAAAACCGCCAAACCCTCGGCTCCAGCTTCTGACCCGAGGGCTGGAGTTGTCAAGACGGCTCCGACCTCGGTTCCGGCTGGCTCTGAGGTGAGCAAAGTGGATTCCTCTTCGAAACCATCATCGGAGCCGACCCCAGAGCGCAAGCGCTCTAGGTCCCCTTCTTTGGAGTCCATCAGATCGGCTCCGAGGTCCCCCCTCCTATCGGAGCGGAGTCATAGGACTCATTCATCAAGGTCTTCCAGGCTCTCCGATCACGACATCAAGTGAGTGGTCAGTAGACTCATAAAATCTCAGGCGCTGGCCCAAATGCTTCAGAGCCCATCTCACCAGACTGTGGCTCCTTCGACACAGTTATCCATTCCTCCTCCGACTCATCTCTCGAGTTCGGAAACGGAGTTTGTCGGAACCGTGACCTTGCCCATGTCAGAGCCGATACCTCCTCCTTCGGCTCCGATGTCGTCGGCTCCGACCTCTTATTGGTTCCGTCCATGGAGAGGTCCTGGCGCCGGGACTCCATTGTCGGCTCTGAGGTGGTGAGTGGCATCGGACCCTTGTCTGACCCCGCTCTCCCTCTCGGAGCTTCGGCTCTGGTTAGTTCGGCGCCGACATCATTCTCGGAGCCTTCTCTGTCGGTTCCGGGGGTGGTTCCGGCCTCTTCGGAGCCGGAGCTACCTTTGGTGTCTGATAGGGGAACCTTCGAGGTGATGAGGAGTGTGCTGGACCCAGTGTCCACTCCAAGGTTAAGTTCTGCGGCTGCTCCCTCTGTCGTGCCTGTTACGGTCTCTGGCCACCCTCCTATACCCGACAGCAGAGATCCAAGGCATAAAGTACCCACTTTGGGTGTCTCCTCCTCTTCCGAGGGTTCCCCTGAAGTTTCAGAGGAACCCCCTATGAAAAGAAAGTGCAAGAGGAAGCACATAGACTCCCCCGAGTCTGTCACATCGGACAGCGACTTGGATGAGTTGGAGGGTTCCCCCAGATCCCCCTTTGAGGATGTCTCCTTTTCAGACATCCTGGAGATCCTAAGACAGAGGGGAAATTGGTCCACTCTCAAACCTTCCGAGGACGAGTCGGTTTACCTTGACGCCTTTGGATCTCGCCCTTCCACGTCCTGGGTGTCTCCCCCTTTCGACCCACTAATGGAGGTAGTGGCTAGAAAGGCATGGGCAGCTCCTGATTCAATGGAACCTACCCCTAGGAGGCCTTCTAAATTTATTTCTGCACCAGATGACAAATTCTTTCTCACCAAAGGTGTTTCAGTTGATGCTATGGTGCTAGCAGCAGCCACTAAGAAGGAATTAGCTGATCCTTCTGTACCTGTTCATCCTCCTAACAAAGAGTCCAGGACCATGGACAGGTACGGCAAGCGGACCTTTGCTTCAGCGACATTTTCTATGCGATCGCTGAACTATTTATGTCATTTCACCCGCCTTCAGAGAGACTTGCTCACAGAGCTGGGTGAAACGCTACAGGATCCTTCTGCTGCGGGGTTTAAGGACAAAATAAACCCTCAGCTGGCTAACCTGAACTCCATTGTTAACTCCTCCATGCGGCTAATCTCTTATGCAGCCGATGGAGCGAGTAGGGCCTCTGGCACAGACGTTGCGTTGAGATGTCATGCTTGTAACTTTGCCGACCCCTTCAAGGCGTCCTTCACCAACACCCCCTTTGACGGTTCGGAATTGTTCGGGCCTCAGGTGAAGAATACCCTCACCAGATGCGAGCAAGATGGTAAGACTCTCTCTGCCATGGGAGTCCACTTTTCCACGCCTTCTAGACCTTATCCTAAGGGACAGAGGGGTGGAAAGATGTGGTTCCGCAAACCACAGGGAGTCGCGCCTGCCGACGTGGTGAATTTCCCCTAGAGGCAGAGGGGAATAATAACAGACGCCCAGGGGCAGAGGCGGTCCACAGAACCAGGGTTCCAGGGAATCTTTCCCTGACCAACCCTTTCAGCATCCCTGAGAAGCTGCCCGACTGTCCGCCTTCGGAGGCAGTCGGGGGAAGATTATCTCTGTACCCGGAAGCCTGGCAATCCATCTCCCAAGACACATGGGTACAGAAGATCATATCAGAGGGTTACAAAATTCCTTTCACTTTCCCTCCGGTACAACCACCAAGACCCCTCCCAGACGTACCACCCGCACAAAGGGGTCAGGCTCAGCTAGAAATAAAAAAGCTGTTAAACAAAAGAGTCATCCAGGCAGTCCCAGCAGATCTGCTAGGATCCGGAATCTACTCCAGATTCATTTTAGTACCAAAAAAGACAGGAGATTGGAGACCCATTTTGGACCTCAGCATGTTAAACAACTATGTATTAAAGACAAAATTTCGGATGGTAACACTGCAGTCCATTCTACCCTTTTTGGGCAGAGACAACTGGATGTGCTCGTTAGACCTCCAGGACACGTACTACCACATAAAAATACGCAGGCGCTCCAGGAGGTTTCTCCGCTTCCGGCTGGGAGTCAGTCATTTTCAATTCAGGGCCCTGCCCTTTGGACTCACCACAGCCCCCCCGGGTGTTCACCAAATGTTTGGCAGTGGTCACGGCTCACCTGAGACAGAAAGGATTCCAGGTGTTTCCATACTTAGACGACTGGCTCATTTCCGCTACCACCAAACAGGATCTCATAATGGCCAGGGATTATACTATCCATCTTTGCAACAGCCTGAGTATTTCTATAAATTTTGCAAAGTCCTCCTTGTCGCCATGTCAATGTATAAACTTTATAGGCGCCGTATTAAACACCACAGAAATGTCTGCAACATTACCACCTCAGAGAGTGACAGACATAAGGCGGAATGTTCAGCTTCTGTTTCAGCCTAGCAGAGTCCAAGTCAAGCTAGTATTGAAAGTGTTGGGCCTCATGGCGGCGGCGATTCTACTTCCATTAGCCCACTTCCACATGAGACTCCTTCAGTGGATGCTGTTTTCTCAGTGGTCCTTTCAACAGCTGCCAATGACCCACAACATTTTGATAACACCATCTTGCAAGAAACATCTCTCCTGGTGGATGGTTTCCCCTCAGCTTTTTCAGGGCAGACCCTTTGTTCTCCCCCCTCCAGTTGCCACTGTCACAACGGATGCCTCCCTGATCGGGTGAGGGGGCATTATCAGGGCAGGACGGTCCAGGGCACTTGGCAACAGTCAGAATGCCACCTGCACATAAATGTCTTGGAGATGAGGGAGGTGCTTTTGACATTGCAGGCCCTTCAGAGCTCTCTTCCCATGGGGACTATAGCAATTCAAACGGACAATATGTCTGTGGTGTGGTACATAAACAAGCAGGGCGGAACAAGGTCCTACCCTCTCTGTCGAGAAGCACTCAAACTTTGGCAATGGGCGATTTCATCTCAACGGTTTCTGATAGCAACGCACATCCCCGGGAAGTCCAACGTCATAGCAGACAGATTGAGCAGAACTATCCTCATGCCTCACGAGTGGTCTCTAAGTCAAGCGGTAGTAGATGGAATTTTTCGGAAGTGGGGCAAGCCTTGCTGCGACCTTTTCGCAACTCCGCAAAACAGCAAGTGCCTCAACTTCTTCACACTCTTTCCTCTACCAGGCCAGCCCCTCAGAGACACTCTTGTTCACGTTTGGCCCCGGGGTCTTCTTTATGCCTTTCCTCCCTTTCCATTGATCCCGCAACTAATTCAGAAAGCAACCGCATTGAGATCCAAAATGATCCTCATTGCCCCGTTTTGGCCTCGACAAGTTTGGTTCCCATTCCTGCACAAATACCTACTGGAACAGCCTTGGCATCTGGAACCCCTTCCGGATCTATTGACCCACCTCACGGGCAAGCTGCATCAGTCTCTACATTCCATCAACCTCACAGCTTGGTTGCTCCACTTCCAGCCATAGCCAGGCTTCCCCTTATTTCTCCTCCTGTTCATAATATCATTCTGGCTTCCCATAAGTCCAATACTAGGAAGACTTATGCGAGTAAATGGAAGCGTTTTTCACACTGGGCACAAACTAGAGCCTTAGATCCTTTCCATACACCCATTCATGAGGTTCTAGACTTTCTGACAGAGCTTTTTCATTCGGGGTCATCATCGGCCACTATCAGGGTACAATTAGCGGCCATTGCTAATTTTCATGTTGGACTCTCAGAAGCTAATATTATGTCCCACAAACTCTGTAAAGCCTTTCTCAAGGGCATCTTGTTGTTCAGACCTCCAGTCAAAGATCCACCCCCACAATGGGATTTGAATTTAGTTCTAACCTCACTAATTCTACCCCCTTTTTGAACCGGCAGCTTCTTGCTCCCTCAAACTTCTTTCTTGGAAAACGCTGTTTTTAGTAGCTATAACATCTGCCAGAAAGGTATCGGAACTTCAAGCCTTGTCTGTCCGTCCTCCCTATTTGGTTTTTCATAAAGATAGGGTAACTCTCAGAACAAACCCTTCCTTCCTACCAAAAGTGTTATCAGAAGCAAATCTAAACCACTCCATTGATTTGCCCGTCTTTTTCCCAGACTATACTAACAGGGCAGAACAAAAATTACATTCATTAGATGTTCATCGCCAATTACGGTATTACCTAGACAGGACAAAACAATTCAGAAAGTCAGACCAGCTTTTCCTCTCTTATGCTGCAGGCAAGAAAGGGCTTCCAGTATCGAAAGTTACTCTTTCCAGATGGCTGACATCTATTATTAGCTTGATCTATGAGTTGAGACACAGGCAACTACCCTCTAGGCCTAAAGCTCATTCAACCAGGGCACTATCAACTTCAACGGCTTTTCAAGCAAGGTTACCACTAGATGCCATTTGTGCAGCAGCTACATGGGCGTCCAAACATACCTTTATTGCCCATTACAAGCTTGATCTAGCCTCCAGAAATAGAGCTGATTTTGGTTCCACTGTACTCAGGAGTCTGTTCCATTGAGCCACCCAGGACTAAGATGCTAGGGACGCTGTCCCATCCAGCAAGAATGAAGGCGAGAATGACAACTTAACATTAAGAAGTTATGTCTTACCATAACGTTCCATGTTAGTTGTCTTCTTCGCCTTCTTTCTTAAGGCCCCTCCCTCCTGCCCCCTAGCCTGGATAGACTCGAGGTTCTGAGTCCTTCCATTTCTGGAGATATAATATGTTGCGTCTTTCATGGTATCCTTAGTGTTACTAGTAGGTAACCTGTACTCGTAAAAGAGGATTATAATATTATTATTATAATATTACTTTTTATACTATGTCTTAGCTTCCAAACGAGATCTGGGGAGTTAGCGCATGGTATTGTGGGATATAGGGCTGCCTCGAGCCGGTAAAAATAGCTCTCGAGCTGTAGTATAGGCCGAGTCGGAGCCGAGGATCGGCTCCGAACCCATCCAGCAAGAAAGAAGGTGAGAAGAAGACAACTAACATGGAACGTTATGGTAAGACATAACTTCTTATTCTGGACAATACGCTATCCAGAAAAGGCAGTCTCTGTTTTCTGGACAGTGTCCCTTAATTCCGGATGGTTAGCGAACCTATGTGTCAGCCTTGGCATCCTGTCCCCCCAAAAAACATCCTTTGCAAATGATGATAACTGTTCCATCTCCTTGTTTCTATCTTTTGGATTCAGGGATACATGTTTATCTTTTCTGATAAACAGGGTATATAGCTGACTGACCGCTTAGTATATATATGTTGTTGATGCTATTTTGAAAACTGTACTGCTTTCTTACAGGTTTTTTACTGTGTGTATCTTGGATGCATGAGGCCTATTAGTTGATAAACAGCAGAAATCTGCATAAGTCAGTCCTGTCACGTCAGTGTCATTGCTGTACAATCCATACACCTTCTACTTAGGCACACTTGCAAGTAATGATATACAAGGATCTGACATTCATTTGTGTTCTTATACATTTATTTTCCTGTTCCAGGTTTAACACTTACCTTGATAGAACTGCAATTAAATGTGTTTTAATTCGGGGCTGACTTTGTGTGATACTAGCAGTACACAGCCATTACATGGGTAAGTAAAGGTTGTGGACATTGCCTGGCATCACTTTTACAGTATGTACGTACATAGGATGGAAGTTGTACCCCTTAGGTCATCAGCATGTGGGCTATCAATTACCTCTTGACCAGGTAGCAGACATATTGTGCTTACCTACGTCTACCTACACCAAGAGAGACTGGTGGTTCCCCCAGTGAGTCCTCACCTGCATGTGGCTGTGAAGAACTTGCCATTGGTGGTGGAATATGTGCCCCTTCTCCTTGGTATTTTTGTTGAAGCTGTTTTCTTAGGATAATATTGTGTACGGTAGCACAGACAGTGAACACTTTGGCACAAGTACTGGGATCATACTGCCAGGCCCCCCGATGTATCTAGGTGTTAGAAACAGGGCTTCAGCAGCCCAAACACATGCTCTATGATATTTCATTTTTAAGAGTGTCCCTCATTATAGCATTCATCCTTGGCTCTGTGTGCATTTCTGATGGGTGTCAGTAGCCATGGCTCGAATGCATCCCCTGCATTCCCCAGTAAATAATCTTGTCGTATATCCCCCTGGAAAACCTCTGGTAGAACTAAGAGTTGCGCCAGATATGGAAGTCGTGATAACTGCCAGGATTGCCAGCTCATGCATTCATGATGATTCCCTTAGTGTTGCACAGGAAGGAAGCCCTTTCTGTTTATCTAGACCCTTCCCTATTCCCTGGGTGGTACTTTGAGCTCAATGTGCATGCAGTCTGTGGCACAGAAGACTTCAGGAAAGTGTGCTATGGGGTAGAAGTCCTGCATAGTCATAGCTCTGTCCTCGAGGGTATGGGGAAAATATAGTCACTGGCATGCTGTAACATAGCATTCAGGAACTGATGTAGGATCTGATGCTTGTGACCCCCCAGCATGTCTTCTGTTGCTGTCTGGAAGTTTCCTGTAGCTAAAATTCTAAGTGCAACATGCTAGACATACCTTGGTCTCCACAGATATAGGTTCAGTTCAGTTTGTCATTGCTCTAATATCAGGACGACAGAGGTTGCAGAGTTCCTGTAGTGCTCTAGTATTTCCACCGCATGCAGATCATGAAAAGCTAAGCAGGGTCTAAACACCCTTTTCCTTCTTGGGTGAGGCCAAGCAGTAGCATAGTCTTGAGCCTGTTGCACATACCTATGCAGAAGAGCACCAGTAGCTCCTAACATTATTTCCATGTAGAGTAGTTTCCGTAGCTGTATTCCAGTATTCCCCAACCCTAAGGATTGTGCAGTCTCAGACAACTGTCAACCATCTGTTGTGTCAATCAAAGTGTGTTGACTAAACTGGGTGAGTTGAACTATATTCAGCTACCATGACTTAACCCATGTGTGTGTATAGATAAAATTGTAGATACATGGGTGTAGCTTTCTCTTTCTCTCTCTCCACACACACACACACTCATATATACATATACATAAACACATACATATATATATGTGTGTGTGTGTGTGTGTGTGTACACAAACCCACACACACACACACACACACACACACACACACACACACACACACACACACACACACACACACACACACACACACACACACACATACACACACACACACACACACACACACACACACACACACACACACATATTACTGAAATGTCAGTAGACTGATATTCAAATAACCGAATGTAAAGAGTGAAGTTTCATATCACTGAAACTTCTCTATGCTGACGTTCAGATGACTGAACATTTGAAATGCCAAATGTCAAGCTGAGCAGATCAGGAAATCTGCTCACATCCACACTGTAGTGCGATCTCCGAGTTGATATATTTAAGGTGCAATGGTTTTGGGAGATGCAGGGGGTGCAGCCCCCCTGCAAAAATGTAAAATTTAACATTAATATGATTATTAGAGTTGGTTTAACAAATATCCATGGAATATTTTTGCGGGGCACCTGCATGAATATTCAGTGAGATTTGTTATTTGTACTTGGGTATTGGTTTGTGGGCGGGGTTTTGGAAAGAGTTAGGTAGCTGTTTAGTACTTTTACTTTGACAGGGCAGTGCTTAGCAGGGATGAGTTGTTGCTTTTGTTTGTGTAGTATGTGTGAGGTACATTGCACATTACAGGGTCAGTTTTATGACTGTCAGCGATGTGAAATTTCAGCCTTGTGCGTTTTCAGCGTTTTCATCTCAGTTATATGAAATTCAGTCTACTGACATTTTGGTTATGTCAAGTAGACCCATACATATATATATATATATATATATATATATATATATATATATATATATATATATATATATATATATATATATATATATAAATATATATATATATATATACATATACACACACACACACACACACACACACACACACACACACACACACACACACACACACACACACACACACACACAGCTTTCTCTCTCCACACACACACACACATTTATATCTGTATCTCTCTCTCTGTATATATATATAAATATATATATATATATATATATATATATATATATATATATATATATATATAGATATATATAGATATATATATATATATATACATATATATATATATATATATATATACATACATATACATATATCTATATACAGATATATTTATGGATCCCTATCAGTTAATCAAGTTTTCAGAAACTCGAAATTCATATGGTCAAGACCATATGATTGAGTTTTTAAATGGAGATTGTGGTACAGCGACGATTAGGAAATTTACCATTTTCATCACTATAGTGTGATCTTGGGGTTGGTGTGTATAGATATATATATATATAAAATTTGCAGGGAGTGTTGGGGGATGCATAAACATTTTTTTTTTGATGGTCAAGTTTTTCGAAACTCGATCATATGGTCTTGTCCTTATGAATTTCAAGTTTCTGAAAACTTGATCATCTGACATAGATCCATATATGTATGTATGTATATATATATATATATATATATATATATATATATATATATATATATATATATATGGGGTCCACTACAGAATCCTGAAAGCTCATAATCCCGAAGCCCAAAATCCTGAGACCAAAATCCCGAAAATTCAAAATTCCAAAAGCCCAAAATCCTGAAACTCAAAATCTTGAAAACACAAAATGGACATACTGACGTCATTGTGGCTTTGCTATTGTTAGCCCTGTGGTGTTAGGTCATGCGGTGGGTTCAGGTAAGTGTGCGGTTGGTTTTATGTTAGGGTTAGGGGCGGTTTAAGTGAGTTAGGGTTAGTGCGCAGGTTAGGCATGTGTGCAATAGTGACAAATATTGGGGTTGGGGGGCGGTTTAAGTGAGTTAGGGTTAGGGCGGGGGTCAGGTGAGTGTGCGATACTGATGGACCTTAGGGTTAGGGTCAGGGTCAGTTGGTAGATATTAGTGTCTTTATAGTGACATATTAGCATTATTTGTGTTTTCAGGATTTTGAGTTTCAGGATTTTGAATTTTCGGGATTTTGGTCTCAGGATTTTGGGCTTCGGGATTATGAGCTTTCGGGATTCTGTAGTGGACCCATATATATATACATATATATATATATATATATATATATATATATATATATATATATATACATACACACACACACACACACACACACACACACACACACACACACACACACACACACACACACACACACACACACACCTCAACCTGTTAGTGCAAGAAATCTGGGCAAAGCCTAAAATAAATAGGGACAGATTATAAATATTTATAGCTGCCATTCATAACATCAACAGCATGTAATGTTATCACTAGGAGGGAGACTATCAAAATTTCAACAGTTCATTTTACCTACATTTTAGAATGTCAGCAAACAGAGAAGTGGGCTGGTGTTGGAGTGGGAGTTTGTGAGAGTGTTCTTGGTTTAGTGTTAGGGTAAGGATTAAGGAAGAGGACAGACAGTGTGTGCAAGTGTTTATTGTATTTGTGTGTGTGTGTGTGCGCGTGCACGCGCGCGCGCGTGTGTGTGTGTGTGTGTGTGTGTGTGTGTGTGTGTGTGTGTGTGTGTGTGTGTGTGTGTGTGTGTGTGCTTGTTTGTATCTGTGTTTGTCTCAACCTGTCTTGTGTAGTGATAGTGTTAGGGAAAATATGTTTGACTTTACTGACCTGAATCTATCCATAAAGACTTAAAAGTTAAAAGTCATGGACATTCAGAACCCAAGTAGCTGAAACACACAATGTCCTTAAAGGGCCATTTGTATATATCTTGTTGTCCTTCATTTACAGGAGATTTAAGGTATCAGGCAGTGACAACTGCAGCATGGCTGAGTTTTTCTTTACTGAAAGCTTCTACCCTCACCATAGTTAGTAGTCACTCATTAGGTATACTTACTCCTACTACTTTTCATTTTTTTATACATATATGCTTTCTGTCATTTTACATTTCATTTTACATAAGTACATCTATAGAGTTATTCCATCCGTCCCTGGCTGAAGTGAAGGTGTAACAATGATGGATATAATAGGAACTCATACGCATACATCAGTCCACATTAATGCCAGCCTACTATAGTCTGTGCCAACAAGGAAGGAAGAAATCTGTTGTAGAATTTCAGGCTATAAAAGCCTCTGGCAATGCAGTATAGAACCTAGATTGTCTCCCCAAAATGATCTGTTTGTTAGCATAAGTATGCTTTCTCACAGTTATACTTTACTCAGCTTTTATTTTAGAAAAGTTGATTTTTGTGTAATGAGGGTCTGTCATTTATTATATCCATTTCTTCCCAAGCAGATTTCACAGAGTTTGTTGTAGAACATTTCTAGGGGTCTTATTTCTTTAAACACAAAGAACAAAGACATTCTGAGAAACGTCACTGCATGATTATTCTGCTATACCATCTTTACACTTTAGGCAATCCACAATGCTATTTGGATTTTGTCTAAAGTGGATTTTTTTTCATGTGATGCAAAGCATTGTTTGACATACTCACAAAAGAACTATCTGTCTCCCTCATACATACAAATGCACTCTTGTCTCTCGCACACTCACTGTCTCTCTCTGTCAATCACTCTATATTTGTATTGTGTCAGTCTCTGTGATGTGTGTGTGTGTGTGTGTGTGTTTGTGTGTGTGTGTGTGTGTGTGTGTGTGTGTGTGTGTGTGTGTGTGTGTGTGTGTGTGTGTGTGTGTGTGTGTGTGTGTGTTGCTTACTGCTTACATATTTTGAGAGGCAGACAGAGAAACAGAGAGAGAGAGAGAGAGACACAGAGAGAAAGAGTTTACAAAGTGGACAAAAGCACACAGTCATTACAGATTACATCATTTTTCTTTAGACAGTTCATATTTAGGGAACTCTTTTAACATTTTTTTCCTCTAAGCAAAACTTTATTAAAACGAAGGATATATTTTTTTTTATCACTGGGAATAATCAATGGTTAATGTATTACTCTATGCCCAGAGTATTCTTCAGGCAATTTCGAAGTACTGGTTGGACTATTTCTTTGTCAGCATAAGGATGACCATATCAACAGGAAACATTCACTCCACTCAGACACAGCAAGTCATATTTCCAAAAGAAAGCAGGAACATTTGAAGTATTAAAGCCTGCGTGAATGGTTTTCAATTTCCCTGTTTGGATTTTTGTGTATACGCAAGAAGTTCTCTCCCATAACACTGTATATACATTTACCCACTTGGAAAAAGAATTGTTAATGTGATGTACTATTACACCAGTATTTTTGCAAGAATTATTTGATTTTTTTTTCCTTTATACAGTTTTCATTGATACCGGCAAGCCACTTTGTCACAAAGAGCAAAGCAATATTTATTTCCCTAACATATCAATTGGATTCATTCTTTAAAAAGAAAGAACAAGAGATTCTGAGGAAATTCATTGCTTGATAAGTGTAATAACTATACCTTATTTTGTCTTTAGGCATGCTTTAGACCAGGGATGGATCCAGCACAAGGTGAGTTAGGCAGCTCTCTAGACCCCGGTGTTGGCAGAGGGGCCATAAATATTCAGAAGAAGAAAAATGCATCTCTCTTGCATGTCTGAGCAGCAGCTCTGTGTCACTTGACTGCTCTAGCTCCAGGAAGCCTCACTCTTGGCATGAAAGCTCTACATTTCAGCCAATAAGAGAAGCCATTTTGGAGCTTCAAAGTAGTTTTGTGAGGCTTGCAGTAAATGGATTTTAAATATTTCTTGCATAAACTTAGGTAGTTGCTAGAATAACAGCAGAGGTTTTATGAGTCAGCTGTTCACTTCTGTTGGGGAGCCATTTTACTTTGCACTAACTGGAGCATGGAAGTGAAACATTTTCTTGGATCTGTGAGCCAGCCAGCAATAACTGTTTTACTTACTTAAAAAACATCTCAGTGTGCACTGTGTCTCTGTGTGTGTGTGTGTGTGTGTGTGTGTGTGTGTGTGTGTGTGTGTGTGTGTGTGTGTGTGTGTGTGTGTGTGTAAACACTTAGTTCCTGGATCTCAAAGAATTTGTTGTATAAATAAAGTAGTTGATTTTAGCAAACAGGAGCAGCACCATATGAATTGTGTTCTTTGGGTACAATCCTTGCTTCATTAACTGTTGAGTGTGTTTATTATTCAGCTGTGAATAAACTGGGCAGCATGGACTCTCCAAGATTAATATTTAAATATTAACTGTGATGCATTTTTAATTTAACTTTATTTTGTTGTTTATTTATTTATTTATTTACAGGCACAATGGTGTGAAATGCACTGTGTTGGGCTACAACAGCTTGGTGCTTAGTAAAGTTGAATACATGATGAGCTGTTCATGAACTGCCTCTTGCTGTGCAGAGTTAAATTCCCTAAGCCTTCGTTTGCTTATTATGTGAGTCTGACCAAGTCACTTCCCCAGACATTTTTCCTGGGCTGCCCCAGAAAAAAAGACACATGTTCAGTGGGCTGTCCCAAGCTGCATTACACATTTGTCTTTTAAATCCCTGAATACTTCAGGTAGGCACTAAGTAGTGAGTGCTTTACTATATGTTATTTGGCTATGAATCTCAGCACATCTCTTGTAGTTAATGGGTTACCAGATGCATTTTCAATAACTGGGAGTTTCAAAGGAAGTGAAGTTTACTGCTGCTCATGCTAACTCTGTTTTCAGTGTGGGTGTGTTGCTTTATTCATCAAATTACTTTCATTGTTTTTGCTGCAAAAGTTTTACTAAGGCTTAAATTAAAGTTAAATCTCTGTGATCATCATCAAAGTAATAGAAAAAAATAATCTGCAGAGTGACAGATGTAAACACTGCTAATAATAATTAGAAAGATACAGACAGACAACTAATGGTACATTGGTATGACTTGGGAGGGGCAGTCCATTCCTTGGACTAGGACTCCATTTGGCCATGATCCAACTCTGTTTTAGGCAGTTCACAGTGTACTCAGAATTCATATTTTGTGAAATTCTCTATGTGAACAAGTAGCCTTTGTCTCAGTGACTCCTACTGATAAATGCAATAAAGTGTTTCCCATTTATCAAACAGCAGATTATGGTCCACTATCAGCATTTATCAGGCTACACTTAGTACTGTATGCAGTTCCAGTACGATCAGGAACTTTAATCCCACTCATGTATACTGTATGTATTGCTTCCAAAAAGAAAGTCTGTAATGCTCTTACTGTCCTGTTTGCTATGGTAATTATGTGATCCGGTCCCCCTGTGACAGTCATGTATGGGTGGTGCAGTGGTTAATTTTGTCACCTCACAGCAAGAGGTTCTCCACTTTGATTCTCAGCCAGGGTGCCTTCTGTGTGGAGTCTGCACGTCCACCCTGCATTTGCATGGGTTTCCTCCCGGTACTCCGGTTTCCTCCTACATTCCAAAGACGTGTCTGGAGCATTTCTCCCTGGGCATCTGCTGAAAATAGACTCTGTCCTAGTCAGGCTTTCCTGGTTAACATATGTTAAGTAATTATATAAACAACATTATTGTTTCTTTAAAGAAAACAGTCATTGATATGCTATTATCCTTCTTGTTAAGTAGTCTCTAGTACTGTATAGAGACAGATCTAAAACTTGTCGAACTAGGCATTTGCCTAGGGCCCACTGGCTGGGGGCTGCCACAACATTTAACTTTTAATTAAAAAAATAAATTACGTCTTCTTTAAGGGCGTTCTCCTTTAAGAATACCCTCTGCATCTGTGCATACAGTGCAGATTTACATTCCTGTCTGCGTCAAAGCACACACCTTCTGTTGCTTCTTTGTTTCCACACATGGAATTTAAACTCACACAAGATGTTCCTGCTGCTTCTGTCAGCAGAATAAAACAGACAAGAAGAACTGCGTGTGTGTGTGTGTGTGTGTGTGTGTGTGTGTGTGTGTGTGTGTGTGTGTGTATCTGTGTTTGCCAGTAGCCACCTCTTCATTAGTTACAGATCTCTTTAATGTGGAATTATTCAGATGACTTTTATTTCTGTGGAGATTGTGCATATTGGCTGATATTCGTGGATTTTACTAACAGAAGTTTGAGTGGCCTTTTATGGCTGAAATGTTCTGAAATTTGCAGTTTTGTCAAGATTGGTTCATATTTTTTGTTTCATTCCTTACTGGAAAAATGTTCAAAACTACAAATTTAAAATGCACTCTAACAAGTGGTCCTGTATTATATAAAAGTTTTGTATAATACAGGACCACTTGTTAGAGTGCATTTTAAATTTGTAGCTTTGGTCCTGTATTATACAAGGAGTATAATTTAATGCAATCAAGAAGGTAAATGAAATAGCACATGCTTGTATGCATGGTCAAAAATATGTGCAAGTGGCATATGGTTTGAAAAAAAGGCCCAAAGATAAACTTAATCCACCACTGGTCAGATGCATTTTTTTGAATGTGGGTTTCAGTGCCATTTCAATGAATGTGTATTTTAGGAGAAGTCAATGAATGTGCATTTCATGAGAAGTAATGTTTGCTGGATATGGCAGTCACTGACATAAGTGTATTAAGATCACTGATGTCACAACCTATGGTGCACAATGGTAGATCAGTGACTTACTAGCTGGGAACTTTTTCAAATCTATAAAGAGGAGAAACAACACATCATTTAATTAGCAACATGCAGTTTCAGTTATGAATTCACACTGTGATCTTTTCTTAGTTTAATGTAATTATTCATATGTGTATTCATTTTAGTAATGAAGTATGTATAATTAGGCTAATTGGAAGGCAAGGATATAGTTTCAAATTGAAATATTTTGTTAATTATGTTAAAATAGAGTAATATTTTGAAGTTGAACTGTCTCATCATGTGATACAGCTGTGTTACTACAAGATGCTAAAATAACCTAGTCCCCATTCTTAAAGAATCGTGCTTTTGTTTAGATAACTTATAAGAAAAAAAAAAGATGTTAATATATATGTTATTGCAAATTAGAATTTTTGAACTTGCAGTCAGGTACTTTAATGCCTTGTTCTGGTGTTAAGATTGAAATGGGTCTATGGACTATAGTGGAAATGGGTTTTCAAATCCCATCATTTTATAATACATTCAAGGGTCAGGTTGGCATGTCCCATGACAAGTGACAAGCTGATACAGCTAGTTTATCTAAAATTGTGTTGTGTGGTTATTATTGCTTTTAGTTTTGTAATCTCAGACTGAATTCTTTATAACAACTGTAGTCATGATATTTGTGTATGTTTGTGTGTGTGTCTGCTTCAGATCGCAGAAAGGCCAACGGGTCTTCATTTATGATAGCACAGGTTCCAAGACCAAGTACTCGTATATCAGTAGACGGTAATTTGCAGTGACACCTACTGTTTTAATGCAACGATTTTAGCACCACCCAGTGCATCCTTTATTTAAGGCTATATGTTTAAAATCACTTATAAGTAATGCTTATTTGTGATATACAAAGTAGAGCTGAAATGTGAATGTGTTGGTTTGTTAAATAACTATACATTGTTACATATTGTTTGCGAATAATAACCATCTAACCAAAGTCAGTCAGTGAACACGGGTATAGCACGGCTAGGCTTGTAAAGGCCCTAGGGGCATTAGCCTAATAACATTCTATGACCCTATGAACACATGTACTCTCTAACTTGTCTAACTTGTCTTAGATGCACATTAAGTGTTTCTGCATGGCCAAATGTGTCTTCATGTATTGTTTTACTAAACATGCACCTGTAGACTGTATCACATATTAGATATTTTACATAAAACTTATCTAAGACAAACTGTTAAGAACATTTGATGTAATAAAGTGTCAGTTTTCAGAAAAAAATGAATATCCAATTAAAATGAAGTGACATCTTTACAGAAAATCTTGAGATAACATAAGCCTAACCTGTTACAATTAACCATAAAAAATAAATGGCTCAGAGTGCAAGTTATGTCTTTTTTTTTAAACTGAAATACTGAGTTCTGAAACGATGCTTTCCTATTTGCAAACAGGAAAATAGAAATTGCTGTTGGTCTTTAGGAAAAATAAAATGCCATCTGGTATTCTTATAATCTCAATATTATATCCACTACATGACCAACCTGCACTCCTAAATATCAAATAAAAATTAAAACTTAAATTTAAGCACTGCCCCTGATTATGTATTAAAGCTGGGAAGAATTGGCAAAACATCAGAAACTCGAAATGATTTTAGACTTGCCCATGGTAATATTTTGAAGATGTTCACATTGCTTACAATTAATGAGGATATCACATGCAAGAATTTCTGGGAATTAATCTTCTTGGTGTTTATTCTGGGACCAATGTGGCTTTTCAATATATAAAACGGTATTAGCAAGCACACAACTAATGTATAATAGAAGATATCTGTGTTATCAGAAAAATCTGTTAGCTGTTAATGAGCTACCTTCTGTAGTCCAGGGTTTCATTTCTTCAGCCTACCTTTGACTATTGTATGAATGCAGCAAGTCAGTTAACCAGACACTACTTTAGGACAATTGGGAAATTTGGTTAGAATCATTAATGGTCTCCAGTACAGTATACCTAATAACTACCTATGGGCATACTATTATGTCCCTATTCAGAAGGAGTCAGTGTTTTTGATTTCATTTATTAAATAAGAAGGCTATGGTTAAGGTGTTTGCCTTTCAAACACAAGGTGCAGGGTTTGAGTCTCACAAGGGATAACTGACTAGGCTTAAAATGACTCACAAGGGCAGTTCGCTTAGTGCTAATCTATGAACCTACACAAAGTAAAAGCTTTTAGTACTATTTCATAGCATTAAGTTTCTGTTGCAAGTGCCTTCTGGGATACAGTCAAACTAAAACAAACATTTACAGTTGGCATATCTTAATTCATATGTTTGTATCATATAGGTAGTCTGCGCTGAGTTATTGAGGAAACACTAGCTAAATTATATAATTTTTAAAACTGACTTCCTAAAAACTCATTAAACAGAAAAAAAAAGTACAAAACCCCAATATATAATACTATGAGTATTTTACAAGGGGAAATTCTCTATACTCAGTGATTATTAGTAAATAATCATACAGCTGATCTTGTAATTTGTCATATAGTTAGGGAAGTTCTCTTTTCAAGTAAAAACTTAAAAAATCTATATTTGACTTTTCTGGAAGGTTCATTTATGTGACATTCACAGATCACATAGAGTTTAATTTTGTTACTATGAATGACATCAGTTTGATTTCAGTTTTGTTGACATCTTATATAGTGGTCTCCTGTCATTATGTAATAATAACAAACACAATGTTATGGAGAATATTGATTCATAGAAAGGTTACATGCAAAGAGCAATGATGCTTAATGGATGACTCTTAGGATACATAATTTTTTTGTACGTTTTTTTTTTTTTTTTCATTACAGGTATTTGTATAAAATGCCCAGACGATTATTGGCCAAATAAAGAGAATGATTTCTGCATTACAAAATACGTTGAATTCCTTTCCTATGAGGACCCCCTGGGTACAGCACTGGCTGTGATTGCTGTTGTTTTCTCACTCATGCCTGTGGGGGTTTTGTGTATCTTCATCAAACATCATGATACACCAGTTGTCAAAGCAAATAACCGGGAAGTCAGCTACTTTCTCCTTATAAGTAACCTGTTTTGTTTATTGACTGCTTTAGTATTTATTGGTCCACCAAAGAATGAAACTTGCATTTTCAGACAACCAGCTTTTGGCATATTCTTTTCCATCTGTGTTTCTGCTGTTCTTGCCAAGACTGTTACCGTAGTGATTGCTTTTAATGCAACAAAACCAGGAAGCCAGCTGAAGAACTTGGTTGGATCAAAGACATCATTTTGTTCAATATTTTGTTGTTTTGTGTTTCAGTTTATTATATGTATTGTGTGGATATCTGTTTCTCCACCCTTCTCAGAGACTGACAAAAAGCTTTCAGAGAAAATAGTGATTCAGTGTAATGAGGGTTCGGTATTCATGTTTTATTGCATGCTGGGATATTTAGGCATATTAGCAACTGTAAGCCTCATAATAGCTTTTCTTGCAAGAAACTTGCCAGATAGCTTCAATGAGACCAAATTTATCACATTTAGCATGATTGTTTTTGTAAGCGTTTGGTTGACATTTGTTCCAGCTTACATTAGTACAAAGGGGAAATATATGGTTGCTGTTGAGATTTTTGCAATTCTGTCATCTAGCATTGGATTGCTACTTTGTATATTTTCACCAAAATGCTATATTATTCTAATAAGACCAGATATGAACACTAGAGGATACATTTCAAGGCAGCAAAACACTAATTAAACTACAAAGTAAAAAATTGACTTCCAGATTGCAAAAAGTCTGGCCAGAATTATGTTGGCATGTTCTTCCAAATCAACGTTTTCAAGTAGTTCTTCACTTAGTTCCGGCTATGCTACAGAAAACAAGTTTTAATATTATAAAAGAACTCATATAAAATTCATATAGCTTTACAGGAAAGTGACATTTGGAACATATGCAATACTCTGATTTAGTTTGATATACAAGTTTCCTTCCAACATTACTCAAACACATAAGCTGTAATGACTTAAGATTCATTCTGATACTACAGTGACCATAAAGGGGCATATTAATCAAATCATCATGAAGTCAAGAAGAACAAGTGGGGCCATATTAAAGTGTATCTATCTCTAACAGGAACCCTTTCATTATGTTACTTTTTTTATATTTCTTGTTAGACCAGTAGTAGAATAGGGAAACCAGGAATGGAACTTAGTAAACAAAGAGGGTAGATATGGAATGGAAATTTTTCAGAGGATGTC
This sequence comes from Protopterus annectens, assembly GCF_019279795.1. Taxonomy (NCBI): domain Eukaryota; kingdom Metazoa; phylum Chordata; order Ceratodontiformes; family Protopteridae; genus Protopterus; species Protopterus annectens. The sequence continues at coordinate 1,128,290,894 of NC_056726.1, forward strand.
TACCAAAAGAATTGTGGCTATGATGACAGCTTGTAATAGTTCCTTTACCTGTGCCCAATCAACCTTTTTGTTTCAGGGGACAGGATCTAGGCATTACTAGGATAAAGAACACTCCTACTTTCCCATTCGTTTCTGCCCAGAAATTACAATCAGCCCCCATTGATGAGAGTTGAGTGGTAAGGAGCAGGGTGACTTGCTAGTCCTGCAGGATGTGTTACTGTCTCACTCAAGGAGCTTCCCCCTGTCCTCCTTGGCAACTCTCCAAAGCTCCACTACTGCTGTCTTCTGAGTGGAAGGATAGCCCTATACACCAAGCTTTTGATTTACAAGTGCAAATCCACTCAAACTGTGCAGTCTTGGTAAGCTCAAACTGTAGTATAAGCCGGAACCATCTCCTTCCCCCTATAACAGGCAAGCCAACAGGATCCCATCCTTCCCAGCTAGTTCCTTCTTATAACCGAGCCACTAATGAAACCTCAGGTCTGCTGTACTATAGTCAGGACATTACTGTCAATGCCACAGTGTTAGCTTAGAAAGACTGAGGTATCTTGTCAATACTCACCATGCTACATGTACCTAAAATGAGGTTTGACTTTTGTTTGCAGCACATTCAAAGATGTTTTCATGTTTGAACATACAAGTTTAGAAAGGTTTGGTCCTTTATTAAATCATAAAGTAGTTTATTGGCCAACTCTTCAGAAAATTGAAATGGAAGATGTTTCTTAAATTATTATTAACAAATGCAATAATGTGTTTTTGTCTTTAAAGCAAATACAAGAATAAGAATTGGGCATTATAAAAAAATGTGGGTTTTTGTCTTTAAAGCAAATAAAAGAATTCGACATAAAAGAAAAGAAAAGAAAGAAATGACTAAACAGTCACATGGGATACAGAGTGAATGATGTTTGAGTTCCAGCTTATTCTGAGATATATATATATTACATTATCCTATAATATCAGAAGTATTAAATGGTGTGTAACATCATGTAAGACACTGCCACAATCAAAGCACTTCCAATAGAAGCAAAGTATAGCTGCATCTTTCTTTTTCCAGACTCTTTTATAGAATTATCACTTGTGACATAGACAAACTTACATTCATATAAAAGTAATTAAACTATATTAATATAACAAATATTATACTAAACATATATTGCTATATATCATATAACCTAAGCAACTTTACATAAATTATTTAATTCCTGGCTTTTTTTAATAAGAAACATAATTATTAAACCATCCCTTACTACATAGGTAATCATACATTTATATAAATGAAAACAAACCACACAGACACAATCCTAGTTGCAAGCATTTTACATCACAAATCATACTGACACAGAGATATTTGTAAACATTATATGTTAAGTTGTCAATCTCGCCTTCATTCTTGCTTGATGGGTTCGGAGCCAATCCTCGGCTCCGACTCGGCACTTTGCTAAGCTCGAGAGTCACTTTTACCAGCTCGAGGCAGCCCCATATCCCATGATGCAAGGCGGTAAGTACCCAGATCTCGTTTGCCGCTTCGCTGATGAGCTCCTCCTTTTGCCATCCCCTGGTAAGTCTTAGCTTTTAACTACTTTTTGCCCCTAAAATTTAACATTTTTCACTTTTCTTTATAATACCTTCCTTTTTACTTAATTGTAAGCCCTTTTCTGACTAAAATGATATTTCCTTTCCCTTCTTTAGTCAGGCCTTCATTCCCTCCCATCCCCCCCCCCGTCAGTGTGTGTGTGTGTGAGAGGTTAGTTACTATATATTTTAGATAACTTTTAGTTGTCTGATTGGGACTGTGTTGTTGTGTACTGCTTGTGCAACTATGTCCAAAGAAAGGGTCTCAGGCTTTAAGAAGTGTGACTCGTGCTGTCAGAAGATGTCTCTGACAGACGGTCACACTTCTTGTTTATATTGCCTGGGACCTCTCCACCTGCAGGACTCCTGTGCGATTTGTCATTCCTTTAGCTAGAGAGTCCTGCAGGAGAGGAGAAATAAGTTGATTTTAAGGGGTCTCCTTAAACCGGAGGGCTCTCCGGCCAAATCGGCTCCGAGCAAGACTTCTAAGTCTTCTAAGGCCTAGGCTTCTGTATCTAAGCCAGTGGCCTCAGCTCCGACTCCTTCGGAGTCGAGATCGGCTCCGGCTGGAGCCGATCCTGTCTTGCAAAATACTGTTTTGGTCAATCGGTATCGGCTCCGACTGGCTCCGACCACCATGTGGCTCAGGCTTCGACGCCGACACCGTTACTGTTGTGTCTGTATCGGCTCCGGCTGGAGCTGATGCATCGAGACTTTCATTCGGAGCCGAAAAGTCCTCGGCTCCATCTGGATCTGTGGTTTCTTCAGCTCCGATGGTTCCTTCGAGGATGAGGTCCAGGTCCCCTTCCTTGGAACCGATACTCTCGGCTCCGGCCTCACCTCTCCTCTCGGAATGGAGCCATCGGAGCCGATCATCTAGGTCATGCAGGCTTTCAGACCATGATTTAGAGAGGGTGGTAAGTAGATTATTGAAATCACAGGCACTGGCCCAGATGCTGCATAGTCTGTCTCAACAGACGACTATTAGTCCACACCCTCTTCAAGTTCCTCCTTCGACTCTACCTCAGAGTTTGGAGCTGGAGTCTTCGGGGATAGTTACTGCTATGGCTGAGGGGCGGATACCTCCCCTTCTGCACCCTCGGCATCTACTCTTATCTCCTCTTCGAGACCTTCCTTGGAGGGATTCGGTGGTCGGGCTTCCCTGGTCTCCTCCGAGGGGGTGAGTGGCATTGGACCCTTGTCCGACCCCGCTCTTCCCCTTGGAGCCTCGGCCTTGGTGAGCTCGGCTCCGACATCTGCCTCAGAGCCTTCCCTTTCAGTGGGCCCTGGAGTCCCGGTTTCTTCGGAACGGGTTCTCTCGGACCTCCCTGGGAGGGGGGCCTTCGAGGTGATGAAGAGTGTGCTGGCCACTGGGCTCAGCCAGCAGTCCATTCCCTTAGCTCCTCCCTCTACAGTGCCTGTCGATATCTCTTCCATCTCTCTTGCTCCCGGACCCAGAGATCCACCGCCTCAGGTTTCCCCACTGGGAATAACCCCCTCTTCCGAGGATTCTCCTGATCAGTCAGGAGATCCTCCACGCAAGAGGACTTGTAAGAGGAAACATCTAGACTCCCCTGAGTCTATCACTTCAGATACCGACTTAGATGAGTCGGAGGGATCCCCAAGATCCCCCTCTGAGGATGTCTCCTTTTCAGACATCCTAGAACTCCTAAAACAGAGGGGAAACTGGCCCTGCACTAATCCCTCTGAGGATGAGTTGGTATACCTAGAGGCGTTTGTATCTCGGCCCTCCACCTCCTGGGTGTCTCCGCCTTTCGACCCCCTTATGGAGGTTATTGCTCGAAAGGCTTGGGCTGCTCCTGACTCTGTAGAGCCAGTTCCTAGGAGGCCGTCTAAATTTATTACTGCCCCTTCGGAAAAGCAATTCCTTACGAAAGGTGTCCCTGTTGATGCCATGGTGGTGGCGGCTGCCACTAAGAAGGAACTTGCAGATCCTTCCGTACCTGTCCATCCTCCTAATAAGGATTCTAGGACCATGGACAGGTATGGTAAGCGGATGTTCTCTTCAGCGACCTTTGCTATGCGCTCGCTGAACTATTTATGTCACTTCACCAGACTCCAAAGGGACATCCTTAAGGAACTAGGTGAAGTAGTACAGGATCCTACAGCTGCAGGGGCTCAAGAGAAAATTGCTTCTCAGGTAGGAATCCTTAATTCTATAGCTAACTCCTCCATGCGACTGATATCATATGCAGCAGATGGAGCGAGTAGAGCCGCAGGTACAGGGGTGGCTCTTAGACGTCAATCCTGGATGCGGCTCTGTAATTTTGCAGATCCCTTTAAGGCATCCTTCACAAACTCTCCCTTTGATGGGTCAGCTTTGTTTGGCCCTCAAGTGAAGGATACATTGACCAGGTGTGAACAGGACAGCAAGACTCTTTCTGCCGTAGGGGTCCGTTTTTCCACCCCTTCTAGACCTTACCCCAAAGGACAGAAGGGTGGAAAGATGTGGTTCCGCAAATCCCAAGGAGTCACGCCGGATATACGTGGTCAGTTTACCCCTAGAGGCAGAGGGGGTAATAATAACAGACGCCACTCTAGAGGCAGAGGGGGTCCACAGAACCAGGGAAGCAGAGAGCCTCTCTGACAAGCCCTTTCAGCATCCCTGAGATGTTGCCCGACTGTCCATCCTTGGAGGCAGTCGGGGGAAGACTATCGCTGTACCCAGAAGCCTGGCGTTCCCTCACTCAAGACAGATGGGTACAGTCGATTATATCCGAGGGTTACAAAATTCCTTTCCAGGAAAGTCCCTACTCACACAAATTCCCTTCCAGATGTACCACCCGGTCTAAGCGAAGGTACAGAGTTAGAAGTATTAAAGCTTCTAGCAAAAAGAGCCATTCAGCCAGGTACAACAGACCATTCAGAGCCGGAATCTACTCAAGATTCTTTTTTGTCCCCAAAAGACGGGAGACTGGAGACCAACATTGGATCTCAGCAGACTCAACAAGTCTGTGAGAAAGACAAGATTTCGAATGGTCACACTTCAGTCAATTTTGCCCTTCCTAGAGAAGGACAACTGGATGTGCTCAATAGATCTTCAGGACGCGTACTATCACATAAAAATTCACAGACGCTCCAGAAGGTTTCTCCGCTTTCGGATGGGGTCCAGTCATTTTCAATTCAGAGCCCTGCCCTTTGGTCTCACTACAGCCCCCAGAGTGTTCACCAAATGTATGGCAGTGGTCACGGTTCACCTGAGACGTCAAGGATTCCAGGTGTTTCCGTATCTCGACGACTGGCTCCTTTCAGCCACCACCAGGCATCAACTTCTTCAAGCCAGGGATTACACACTAAATCTCTGCACTCAGTTGGGAATTTCGATCAACTACGGAAAATCATCCTTATTGCCCTGCCAGTCTATTACCTTCATAGGTGCAAATTTAAACACTGTTCGGATGTCAGCAACCCTCACAGACCAAAGAATCTCAGATATACAAAGTCACGTGTGGATCATCCTTGCCAACAAAAAGGTACAAGCCAGAATGGTTCTGAAGGTGTTGGGCCTCATGGCTGCGGCCATTACCCTTCTTCCCCTGGCCCGCTTCTATATGCGCCTGCTTCAGTGGATGTTGTTCACTCAGTGGTCTTACCAACAACTTCCACTGCGTCACCAAATCCTGGTGACGCAAATTTGCAAGAATCATCTTTCATGGTGGATTACTTCTCCCAAAATTCACCAAGGCAGACCCTTTGTATCCCCGGCCCCGGTAGCCACTGTCACTATGGACGCCTCCCTGATCGGGTGGGGGGGGTCATTATCAGGGCAGGATGGTTCATGGGACGTGGCAACCGTTCGAATACCACCTGCACATAAATGTCCTGGAGATGAGAGCAGTGCTTTTAACATTGCAAGCCCTCAACGACTTTCTTCCCTTGGGAACAATTGCAGTTCACACAGACAACATGTCTGTAGTATGGTATATCAACAAACAGGGCGGAACCAAGTCCTACCCCTTGTGTCGAGAAGCTCTCAGACTTTGGAAATGGGCGATCTCCTCTCATCGGTTTCTGGTAGCAACGCATATCCCTGGGAAAACCAACATTCTAGCGGACAGATTGAGCAGAGCTATTCTCATGCCTCACGAGTGGTCTCTCAAACAATCTATAGTGGAAGAGATATTTCTAGAATGGGGCCGCCCATGTTGCGATCTTTTTGCTACTCCCCAAAACAGCAAATGCCCAGACTTCTTCTCTCTCTTCCCACTGCCAGGCCATCCCCCCAGAGACGCTCTAACCCAGGATTGGCCCCAGGGACTTCTTTATGCCTTTCCTCCCTTTCCACTGATTCCACAAGTTCTCCAGAAAGCCACCGTTTTGAGAGCCAAAATGATTCTCATTGCTCCCTATTGGCCTCGACAAATTTGGTTTCCGTTCCTCCATCATCACCTTTTGGTGCAGCCGTGGCATCTGGACCCAGTACCAGACCTTCTGATTCACCAATCGGGTCAGCTGCACCGGTCTATCCCTTCTCTCAACCTCACAGCATAGTTGCTCCACTTCCTTCCTTAGCCAGGCTTCCCATGATCTCTAATCCCGTTAGGGATATCATAGTGGCTTCCCTAAAATCCTCTACTAGAAGGATTTATACCAGCAAATGGAAACGCTTTTCTTGTTGGGCAAAGCTAAAAATATTGATCCTTTACTGCTCCAGTTCAAGCAGTTTTGGATTTCTTAGCGGAAATCTTTCACGCGGGCTCTTCTTCTTCCATGGTCAAAGTTCAGTTGGCTGCTATCTCGAACTTTCATGTCGGGTTCGCAGATCACAACATTATGTCCCACAGGCTTTGTAGAGCCTTCTTAAAAGGAATCTTTCTCCTGAAACCTCCAGTCAGGAGTCCTCCTCCTCAATGGGACCTAAATTTAGTGCTGACATCCTTGATTCTTCCTCCCTTGAGCCAGCTGTTTCATGTTCCCTGAAATTTCTTTCATGGAAAACACTCTTCCTGGTTGCTATTACTTCGGCTAGGAGAGTGTCTGAACTTCATGCTCTCTCTGTTCATCCCCCTTATTTGGTCTTCCACAAAGACAGGGTATCCTTGAGAACTAATCCGACCTTTTTGCCTAAGGTCGCCTCAAAGAGTAATTTGAATCAGTCTATTGACCTTCCTGTATTTTTCCCAAATTACTCAAACAGATCAGAACAAAAATTACATTATCTTGATGTTCACCGCCAACTCAGATATTATTTGGACAGAACAAAACAATTCAGGAAATCCAATCAGCTCTTTATTTCTTATGCTGATAACAAAAAAGGCCTTCCTGTCTCAAAAGTGACCTTATCTAGATGGCTTTCTTCTGTCATCTCTGAAATCTATCAGCTCAGGGGAAAACAGCTGTGCTCGAAACCTAAAGCGCATTCAACCAGAAGCTTAGCCACTTCCACGGCCTTTCAGGCTAGACTTCCATTAGACACTATTTCTGCAGCAGCCACTTGGGCCACTCCTCATACCTTTGTTTCTCATTACAAATTGGATTTGGCCTCCAGGGATAGAGCCAGTTTTGGCTCTACAGTTCTCAAGAGTCTGTTCCATTGAGCCACCCAGGATAGAGGTGCTAGGGACGCGGTCCCATCAAGCAAGAATGAAGGCGAGATTGACAACTTAACATTGAGAAGTTATGTACCTACCATAACGTTCCATGTTAGTTGTCTTCTCTCGCCTTCTTTCTTGCGACCTTCCCTCCTTCCCCCTGGCCTGGACAGACCTTTTTCTCCCTACATGGAAGAATGCTTCTTAAGACCATACAGTTCTGGTCTTCCTAACCCATCCTTCAGGCTTTTTCTCTGCCTTCTTTCTTCCTTTTGGGAAGTTTTTTATGCTAGGTGTTATTGCCTATAGACAACAAACGAGATCTGGGTACTTACCGCCTTGCATCATGGGATATGGGGCTGCCTCGAGCTGGTAAAAGTGACTCTCGAGCTTAGCAAGGAGTCGGAGCCGAGGATCGGCTCCGAACCCATCAAGCAAGAAAGAAGGCGAGAGAAGACAACTAACATGGAACATTATGGTAGGTACATAACTTCTCAATATCACTTATAATCTACCCAATCTTTCTCATTCAAACATTACATAGTTTATGTAAGTCCTGCCACCTTTTAAACCTCATTCCTCCCTTGTATGTATTGTTCCCACAATTCCAATTTTTACTTATGTAGTTTGCTCCTACCCTTTTCTAAAGATCTCAGTTCCAGTTGTTTTATCTCTGTTACTATATTCACTGCTTCCAGTATAGTTGGTTTAGATTTTTGACTTCCATTTTCTAGTAATTGCTTTATTGGCAGGCACCATTATTAGACATAGCAAGGCCTTAATCATGCCATGTCTAGGCAATTCTGATTCTGTATGATACCTCATAAAAATCATCCACCTTGTCAATCGAATCTGCCCACCCAGCATCTCCGACAGTGCATCTCACAGGGAATCCTTAAAGTCACCACTCTCCCAGAAAATATGTTCCCAATTTCCTCATTCCTCCCTTTCACACCTCCAACATTAGTTGACTACTCAAGGAAAAATTCTCTGGAATCTACTTGGGGTATAAAAATATCTATGTAAACATCTCCAGGCAAAAATCCTAAATCTTCTAGACTTTGTTGCATATTTGGGAGACATGCATATATCCTCCCTTTATTTCTTTGTAAATTGCTTAGCCAGTTTTTCTTCCCACTCCTTTCTGACTTCCTCTGATTGATTCTTATAGTTATCATGCAAACGTTTGTATGCTGTACTAATTATTCCTTTTTAATGGCAGCTTCTGTTCTAGATTCTATTAAAAACTCTACCAGAACTGGTGTTTCATTTAGGACCCCCTCTTTCTTTCTGTTTGCCTATAGATACCAATCTCTAATAGGGAAGGCAATTCTCTAATGTGCAGTCCAAATAAATTCTTGGCATCAAAGTATGGGAGTGTATACACTTTTTCAGGCAGTATGGGGGAGCAGGGGGCATGGGGATAAGATGAATGTTACATATGCAGTTCAGTTTTCCTATCATAAATAACCATTTTTACCTGGCACTACCCTACACCCACTACAATAAGCATCCTCATTTTGTATTTTTATACAGATCTAATAGGAATGATAACATTAAGCTGTTGTTTACACTATACTTCCAAGATCCATTCCATACGAAATTGTAGTTTATTGGCCGTTGGGCAGTTTTTTCCATCTCTTTCAACTTCTGGTTTAAAGGCCGCATTTGCACTTGTTTCCCACCTTTCCTGTAACTTGATTTGCTGTATCCAGGACTGTTTGTAAGCCTCTGAGCCCCCCCCCCAAGCCTTTCTGTGTTGGAGGGAAGCCTTCTAGTTTGTCAGTGGGAGTGGTAAGCACTAGGTAGCCTATCTTCCACAAGAGGAGTGGTTTCTGGCCCAGAAATTGTAGTTTATTGGCCGTTTGGGCAGTTTTTCCATCTCTTTCAACTTTCTGGTCCAAAATCCTGTGTTTGTGCTTATCCCACCTTTTCTATAACTAGTCTAGTCCAGATACAGACTTGCTGTATCCAGGACTGTATGTAAGTTTCTGAGGCCCCCAAGCCTGTCTGTGATGGAGGGAAGCTTTCTAGCTTATCAGTTGGAGTGGTAAGCACTAGACAGCCTATCTACCACAGGAGGAGTGGTTACTGGCTCAGAAAGTGAAGTTTATTGGCCATGTGGGAAGTTTTTTCCATCTCTTTCAACTTCTGGTTTAAAAGCCCACATTTGCGCTTGTTTCCCACCTTTCCTGTAACTAGTCTAGCCCAGATACAGATTTGCTGTATCCAGGACTGCGTGTTACTTCTAAGCAGTGCCAAAGTATGCTCTTCAATTTGTCTCTTAGACCTGCTAGTTCTCTCCTCTCCGGCACTTTTACTAGCTTAGCAGTCTAGCACTTTACCAGACTTCTTGTACCAATTATTGTAGCACACAAAGTGCTGCCAGCAATAAATGTTCTACAAGGAAACACCTTCAGTACTTATTAATGTTAAGTTGTCATTCTTGCCTTCATTCTTCCTGGATGGGTTCAGAGCCGATCCTCGGCTCTGTCTCAGCCTATACTATAGCTCGAGAGCTATTTTTTTACCGGCTCGAGGCAGCCCTATATACCACAATACCATGCGCTAACTCCCCAGATCTCGTTTGCCGCAAGCTCTTGAGGTTGCCTTTTTTTGCCGGCTCAGGTCAGTAAAAGAAATTTTAGCAAATTCTTCAAAACTTCAGGTTAGTTTTTGTCAGATTAGTTCCCATTGATATAGTTTTACCTAAATTACCTATTAGTAATTTTTTTGTTAAGCCCTACCCACCCCTTTAGTTAAACTTTCTAATCGGGCCTTCAGGCTTAGTTTTTTGTTTTCTTTCCCCCATTATTGTGTGTGTGTGAGTTGTTGTCTTAGTCAGCCCCTTAACTTCCCCTTGGTATGAAAGTTGAGTGAGTGGTTGTGCTGACTGTGTTACTGCTTTTTAGGGTAACTATGTCTAAAGAAGCAAAGGTCTCGGGATTCAAGAAGTGTGACTTGTGCTGTCAGAAAATTTCTCTGACAGACGGTCACACTTCTTGCGTCTACTGCTTGGGACCTTTGCACCTGCAGGACTCTTGTTTCGTCTGCCACAGATTTAGTTCAAGAGTCCTGCAGGAGCGTCGTAATAAACTTATTTTGAGGGGCTTATTGAAGCCTGATGACTCCCCATCCAAGTCTGGTTCGGGGAAGTCGTCTAAGCCCGCCAAGCCCTCGGCTCCAGCTTCTGAGTCGAGGGTTGGCGAAACTGAGATCGCTCCGACATCGGCTCCAGTTGGAGCTGGAGTATTGGAGCTGGCATCAGCGTGCAAGCGCTCTAGATACCCTTCATTAGAGTCCGTCCGATCGGCTCCAAGATCACCCCTTCTATCGGAGTGGAGTCATAGGACTCATTCCTCCAGGTCGTCTAGGCTTTCCGACCACGATATTGAGAGGGTGGTCAGTAGACTCTTAAAATCTCAGGCACTGGCCCAAATACTCCAGAGCCCATCTCTCCAGACTGTGGCTCCCTCGGTGCCACCTTCGATTCCTCCTCTGACTCTCCAGTCGAGTTCGGTGCCGGAGTGTGTCGGAACCATAACCTTGCCCACATCGGAGCCGATACTTTCACCTTCGGCTCCGGCATAGTTGGCTCCGACTTCTTCATTGGTACCGTCCGTGGAGAAGTCCGGGAGTTGAGACTCCATTGTCGGCTCCGAGGGGGCGAGTGGCATCGGACCCTTGTCCGACCCCACTCTCCCTCTCAGAGCGTCGGCTCTGGTTAGTTCGGCCCCGACATCATTCTCGGAGCCTTCTCTGTCGGTGCTGGGGGAGGTTCTGGTGTCTTTGGAGCCAGGACTGTCTTCGGTGCCTGATAGGGGGGCTTTCGAGGTGATGAGCGTGCTGGATCCAGTGTCCGCTCCAAGGTTGGGTTCTTCAGCTCCTCCCTTCATAGTGCCTGTTATGGTCTCTGGCCATCCTTTTGCAACTGATAGCAGAGATCCAAAGCATAGGGTACCCACTTTGGGTGTCTCATCCTCCTCCGAGGCCTCTCCTGAAGCTTCAGGAGAGCCACCTAGGAAAAGAAAGTGCAAGAGGAAGCACATAGACTCCCCTGAGTCTGTAACCTCGGACACCGACTTGGATGAGTCGGAGGGCTCCCCCAGATCCCCCTCTGAAGATGTCTCCTTTTCAGACATACTAGAGATCCTGAAACAGAGGGGGAATTGGTCCACACTCAAACCCTCCGAGGACGAGTCGGTTTACCTTGATGCCTTTGGATCTCGCCCTTCCACCTCCTGGGTGTCCCCCCCTTTCGTTCCACTGATGGAAGTGGTGGCCAGAAAGGCGTGGGCAGCTCCTGACTCCATGGAACCTACCCCTAGGAGGCCTTCAAAATTTATTTCTGCTCCGGTGGACAAGACATTTCTCACCAAAGGTGTCTCGGTAGATGCTATGGTGGTAGCAGCTGCCACTAAGAAGGAATTAGCTGATCCTTCTGTACCTGTTCATCCTCCTAACAAAGAGTCAAGGACCATGGACAGGTACGGTAAGCGGACATTTGCTTCAGCGACCTTTGCTATGCGATCGCTGAACTATTTATGTCATTTCACCCGCCTTCAGAGAGATTTGCTCAAAGAACTGGGTGAAACTGTACAGGATCCTTCTGCTGCGGGGTATCAGGACAAGATTAACTCCCAGCTGGCTACCCTGAATTCTATTGCCAATTCCTCCATGCGGCTTATCTCTTATGCAGCCGATGGAGCGAGTAGGGCCGCAGGCACAGGTGTTGAGTTGAGACGTCATGCCTGGATGCGACTCTGTAATTTTGCTGATCCCTTCAAGGCGTCCTTTACCAACACCCCCTTTGATGGTTCAGAATTGTTTGGACCTCAGGTGAAGAATACTCTTACCAGGTGCGAGCAAGACGGTAAGACTCTTTCTGCCGTGGGAGTCCATTTTTCCACACCATCTAGGTCAGAAGGGTGGAAAGATGTGGTTCCGTAAACCACAGGGAGTCGTGCCAGCCGCACGAGGTGAAATTCCCCCTAGAGGCAGGGGGGGACAACAATAGACGCCACTCTAGGGGCAGAGGGGGTCCACAGAACCAGGGTTCCAGGGAGTCCTTCCCTGACCAACCCTTTCAGCATCCCTGAGAAGCTGCCCGACTGTCCACCTTCGGAGGCAGTCGAGGGAAGATTATCTCTGTACCCAGAAGCCTGGCAATCCCTCTCTCAAGACAAATGGGTACAGTTGATTATATCCGAGGGTTACAAAATCCCCTTAATTTCCCCTCCAAACCAGTTGATAAGACCCCTCCCAGACGTACCACCCGGACAAAGGGGTCAGGCACAGCTGGAACTAGAAAAGCTGTTAAAAAAAAAGAGTCATCCAGGCAGTCCCAGCAGACCAGCTAGGATCCGGAATCTACTCCAGGTTCTTTTTGGTACCAAAAAAGACAGGAGACTGGAGAACCATTTTGGATCTCAGCAGACTGAACAAATCTGTACAGAAGACAACATTTCAGATGGTAATGCTGCAGTCCATTCTGCCCTTCTTGGGCAGAGACAACTGGATGTGCTTGTTAGACCTACAGGACGCGTACTATCACATAAAGATACACAGGCGCTCCAGGAGGTTTCTCCGCTTTCGGCTGGGAGCCAGTCATTACCAATTCAGAGCCCTGCCCTTTGGTCTCACCACAGCCCCCTGGGTGTTCACCAAATGTTTGGCAGTGGTCACGGCTCACCTGAGACAAAAAGGATTCCAGGTGTTTCCATATTTAGACGACTGACTCATCACCGCTACCACCAAGCAGCATCTTATTATAAACAGGAATTGCACCATTCACATTTGCAACAGACTAGGTATTTCCATAAATTTTGCAAAATCCTTCTTGTCACCTTGTCAATGTATAGACTTCTTAGGCGCCGTGTTAAACACCACAGAAATGTCAGCAACTTTAACACCTCAGAGAGTGATAGATATACGGCAAAATGTCCACCTTCTGATTCAGTCCAACAAAGTTCAAGCCAAGTTAGTACTGAAAACATTGGGCCTCATAGCAGCGGCGATTCCCCTTCTTCCCTTAGCCCGCTTCCGTATGAGAATTCTTCAGTGGATGCTTTTCTCTCAGTGGTCCTACCAAAAACTTCCTATGACACACAACATATTGATAACCCCGACTTGCAAGAAACACCTCGCCTGGTGGATAGTCTCCCCTCAACTTCTTCAGGGCAGACCCTTTGTTATTCCCCCTCCAGTTGCCACGGTGACAACGGATGCCTCCCTGATCGGGTGGGGGGGCATTATCAGGGCAGGACTGTCCAGGGCACGTGGCAACAATTAGAATGCCACCTGCACATAAATGTTCTAGAGATGAGAGCAGTGCTTTTATCGTTGCGTACCCTTCAGGACTCTCTTTCCACGGGCACTATAGCAGTTCAAATGGACAATATGTCCGTAGTGTGGTACATAAACAAGCAGGGCAGAACAAAGTCCTACCTCCTATGTCAAGAAGCACTCAGACTTTGGCAGTGGGCGATCTCCTCTCAACGATTTTTGATAGCAACGCACATCCCCGGGAGATCCAACGTCATAGCAGACAGATTGAGCAGAACAATTCTCATGCCTCACGAGTAGTCTCTAAATCAAGCGGTAGTAGAGAGAATTTTCCAGAAGTGGGGCCAACCTTGCTGCGACCTTTTTGCAACACCTCAAAACAGCAAGTGCCTCGACTTCTTCACTCTCTTTCCCCTACCAGGCCACCCCCCCCCAGAGACGCTCTAGTCCACGATTGGCCTCGGGGTCTTCTATACGCTTTTCCCCCTTTTCCATTGATTCCAAAGTTAATTCAGAAAGCAACCGCATTGAGATCCAAAATGATCCTCATTGCTCCTTACTGGCCTCGACAAGTATGGTTTCCGTTCCTGCACTGATACCTTCTGGAACAGCCCTGGCATCTGGAACCATTTCCAGATCTTTTGACCCATCTGACGGGCAAGCTGCACCAGTCTCTTCAGTCCCTCAACCTCACAGCTTGGTTGCTCCACTTCCAACCATAGCCAGGCTTCCCCTCATTTCTCTTCCTGTCCGTGACATTATTATTACCTCCCATAAGTCTAATACCAGGAAGACTTATGTGAGCAAATGGAAGCTTTTCTCCATTTGGGTACATGCTAGGTCCTTAGACCCTTTAAATGCTCCAATTCACAAAGTTCTTGATTTTCTGGCAGAGCTTTTTCATGCAGGTTCATCAGCAGCCACTATCAGAGTTCAACTAGCGGCCATTGCCAATTTCCATGTAGGACTTTCGGAAACCAGTATTATGTCTCATAAACTCTGCAAAGCCTTCCTCAAGGGCATTTTCTTACTCAGATCTCCCATTAAGGATCCTCCTCCACAATGGGACCTGAAATTAGTGTTATCTTCACTAATTCTTCCTCCCTTTGAGCCTGCAGCTTCTTGTTCTCTCAAGCTCCTCTCTTGGAAGACTCTGTTTCTAGTGGCTATAACTTCTGCCGGCAGAGTGTCGGAGCTTCAAGCCGTGTCCACCCGTTCCCCTTATTTGGTTTTTCATAAAGACAGAGTAGCTCTCAGAACAAACCCTTCCTTTCTACCTGAAGTTTCTTCTGAATGAAATCTGAATCACAATATTCACTTGCCGGTTTTCTTCCCAAATTATTCAAACCGGGCTGAACAGAAACTACATTCCTTGGATGTTCATCGCCAATTGAGGTATTATCTAGATAGAGCAAAACAATTCAAGAAGTCAGAACAACTCTTCCTTTTTTATGATGACGGGAGGAAAGGACTTCCAGTTTCAAAGGTAACCCTTTCCAGATGGTTAGCTTCCATCATTACCTTTGTCTACGAGTTGAGACATAAACAACTTCCTTCAAAACCTAAGGCTCATTCAACCAGGGCGCTATCGACTTCAACAGCCTTTCAAGCAAGGTTACCTTTAGATGCCATTTGTGCAGCAGCTACTTGGGCTTCTCAACATACCTTTATTACCCATTACAAACTGGATATAGCCTCCAGAAATAGAGCTGACTTTGGTTCCACTGTACTCAGGAGTCTGTTCCGTTGAGCCACCCAGGACCAAGGTGCTAGGGACGCTGTTCCATCCAGCAAGAATGAAGGCGAGAATGACAACTTAACATTAAGAAATTATGTACCTACCATAACGTTCCATGTTAGTTGTCTTCTTCTCGCCTTCTTTCTTGCGTCCCTCCCTCCTGCCCCCTAGCCTAGACAGACTTGAAGTTTCTGAGATCCTTCTTTTTCATGATATTGCCCCTTTTTTTCCAGGGTTCCCATATCATGACTACTATTGCCAGGGAGACTGTTTATATATATATATATATATATATATATATATATATATATGTATACATTGTTTTTTTGTTGGTAACAAAAAATTCTATGCTATGTGTTAGCTGCCAAATGAGATCTGGGGAGTTAGCGCATGGTATTGTGGGATATAGGGCTGCCTCGAGCCAGTAAAAAAATAGCACTCGAGCTATAGTATAGGCCGAGTCGGAGCCGAGGATCGGCTCCGAACCCATCCAGCAAGAAAGAAGGTTAGAAGAAGACAACTAACATGGAACGTTATGGTAGGTACATAACTTCTTATTAATACCCATCCAGGCATGTCTGAAGGTTAGGTCCCTGTGCGTTCTCCTATTAACCTGGTGAACTTGGGCATTCTGATGCAATGTAGCAACTGCCTCATACATACCTGCAATCCCTCCTCTTACCTCCCAACAATCAGACTTGCGAGAGATGCACTTATATACCCAAATTGGAAGCCATACACTCTCCAGCCAAGAATGGAATAGCTGGTCAGGAGGGGAAGTTCAACACTTGCACCACACCACATCGAACACATAGCCCTCCAGAACACACACCAGCACTGCCTTCACATAAAACCACAAGCCACACACCCACCTTTCCAGAGGCTCTCAATAAAAATCTACCCAAGCAGTAGACACCTCCAAGGCAGAAATGCACTCTACCACCACAACACAACATTAATCACAAGACACATAACTCTCCTAAACAGTGTGCCACTAAACCAAAACCCCTAAGGCAGAACAGCATGCCCAACACACCAGTCATAGGAGACTCGATAGTGAGGCACACTGATGTCCCACTCACTAGGTTGAATAAGGAGAAAGTAGCAGTCAGCTGCCTGTCAGGTGCCAGGATCCGCAACATAATGCATGCCCTTAGGTCCCCCAACAACATGTACAAATATGACTCTGTCACTGTGCATATGGGTGTGAATGACCTGAGATGTACCTCCCTGGACTACATGAAAAGAGACACGGGGGAGCTCTCGGATTTTGTAGCCCAAGCGGGTATGACCCTAGACCTGAGCAGCACCCTACCATCACCCAGAATGATATCACAGTACAAGCAGAAAATGATCAATTTCAACAATTGGCTAAGTTTCTGGTGTCATTCTAAGGGAATCCATTATCTGTCTGCCTGGGACGACATGATTAACAGACCTCAATGCTATGCCAGAGATGGCCTGCATCTGTCACTCCTCGGCTTCCAGAAACTGGCCAAAGCTCTTGCCACCCCTATAGTACCTTTTAGGCAGTGTTCAAAAGACCAAATTACCACTGTAACAGCTACAAACAAATGCAATCTGAGGGTCATGCTGCTCAACGTTAGAAGTCTAAATCTGAACATGCACTCGCTCAACGCACTCCCTAAAATGGAGAACATCGACATTTGTGCTGTAAAAGTGACCTGGTTCAAGGCAGCAGAAAGCACCCCTGCACTATCAGGCTATAACTCATTCTACACCTTTTGGCTCCAGAACTTGGACCGAAGCTCCAAAGGCGGTGGTGTTTCCATATTCATAAAGGATGCCCACACCTCCAGACTGGTAGCCCAACATAACACATCAGAGATATTTCAGGTGCTGCTAACATTGGGTAAGACAGCAAATCAGGTCGTAGCCTGCCATAGGTCCTCAACAATGTCCCAAGACTCACACCCCACATTCCTAAGCACATTGGAGAATATTAGGGTCCAACCTAACAGTCTCATACTGGGCAACTTCAACTACCCCTTCATTAACTGGGAAAACTACTCATGTACTAATACACTTGCCCAAAGTTTCCTGAAATTCATTAATTCAAATGCTCTGGACCAGCTCGTTCTTACTCCCACTAGAGGTAGCAACTTCCTTGACCTGGTCATTACTAACATGGGTGATCATTGCTCTACACCAATAGTTAATTCCTCCCTGGTTAGATCTGACCACAAACTAATCACCCTGGTAATCTACATCACTCCCACCCCCCACCCCCCCTGCAAAGGTAACCACCATGAAAAACTTCTCCACAGCTAAATTTGGGGTCCTAAAAACAGAGGTGGCTAACTTCATGGTACCCATGCAAATGGAGAATAGTTGCATGACCACCGAATCATACACCAATGCACTGTACAAACACGTACACAAATGCATAGATCTAGCAATACCCAATAGAACCAAGATGCTCTCCTCCAAAAAAAGGAAGCCAATCTGGCGGTCCCCTGCCATAAACAAACTCTACAACAGAAGGAAGAAACTGATGCAGAATAAGGTGAAGTCCCAACACTGGAAAAACTCCCTTATCAACCTCAGCAAAAAGATGAGATCCCTCATCAAATCCTCTAAACTAGCTATGAAAACAGAATTGCAGCAGATAGTAAAGACAACCACAAGGCCTTCTATAGTTATGTAAAGAATCTCCATGGCAATACCCAGATTTGCTCTGAGCTACTGCACAATGTTCCCTCCTATACTGAGCCAACAGATAATGCCAATATACTGGCCGACAGATTCAGTGCCAACTTCCCCCCCAACCAAAGGACCAATCATAATACCAGTAGATTGCCAGGCACCCAGTATTACTGCTTCCATGGGACCTGATAGTATCCCTGGCTGTGTTCTCCATGAACTACAGAGTGAACTGGCACCTCACCTGTGTGCCCTGTTCAGTTACAGCTTCTCCTCAGGCTTTGTCCCTACGGAATGGTGCACTGCTACAGTCATCACTCTCCACAAAGGAGAAGCGACTACAGACCCTGGGAACTATTGTCCCATTACCCTGACAAGTCTGATATGCAAAGCTATGGAACGCATCATCATGGACCTAATAAACAAGGATATAGGGAATCTCCAAACAATGAATCCAACACAGTTTGGTTTTGTGAAGGGTAGATCCTGCCTGCTCAACTTGGTCAACTTCTTTGAGTCAGGCACCAGAGGTCTGGATGAAGGCAAGGTGGTTCATACAGCCTACCTTGATCTGGCCGAGGCGTTTGATACCAGTCCCCATTCAGGAATCATAGAAAAGCTCACTAAGCTAGGCATCAACCCCTATATCACAAGGTGGGTTACAAACTGGCTCACAGATAAAACCCACAGTGTGAAAGTAGCAGACTCCAAGTCAGACTGCTGACCAGTCACGAGTGGAGTCCCACAGGGTTCGGTCCTAGGTCCTCTCCTGTTTGGTATCTACTTATCCTGAAGTCCAGGCCAACACAAAGGGTCTCTGGCTGACAAAGTTGACAGACAATTGCAAGTTGGGAGCTATTATTAACTCTCCAAGTGATGTTGACATCCTACAGAAAGGCCTCACTGAGACCAACAACTGGTGTCAGAACCATGGCCTTAAGCTCAGTGCCAAAAACTGTGTTGTCATACCCTTTGGGAAAAACCCAGTTCCCATAAGTTTCCATATTGATGGTAGTCCACTGAACACAAAAGGTGTTATAAGAGATCTGGGAACACAGGTTGGCAGCAGCCTCTCTTTTGACCACCACATTGCCACTGTGGTCAGAAAGTTCTTCTCTGTGGCACCTCATTACTAAGGGTTTTGCATCCAGGAATAAAGAGGTCATTGTGTCCTTCTACTCTTCCCTCATTAGGCCAATTATCGAGTACAATGCCCCATTTGGCATGTACCTCACTAGACACCTGCAACAACAAAAGTACCTCACAAAGAGGATCCTAGGCCTTAAACACTTGTCCTGTATGGACAGACCCAAAAAACTCCAACTATTCTCTGTCTCATATCACCTACTTAGAGGCGATCTCTGCTTGACATACAAAGCCATGTCTGATCCAGCTCTGTTAGAAATGCTACATCTAAAGAAATCCCAATCCCTCCGCACCACATGCTCCAGTGATCTCACACTCATTACCACAATCAACAGAACATGCTGGAGGGACAGGTTCATAAACCTGAGACTGCCCTTGCTATGGAATAGACTTCCCATACATGTCAGAGCACCTCACTGGCCCTCTTCAAGAGAAACCTTGATGAGTGGATGGGAAATAGAAAATTCACCCTGGAGATCACTCAAGTGGCTCTACTTGACAGAGGCACTGGGAACTAAGGTCGGGTGGCACAATGTCAGGGTAGTCCTATGGGCTAGGTTTGTAAAGGCTCCAGGACCATTAGCCTACTGCATACCCATGAATTTATGAATCTATACTCTCTGTTCATGTTTTAGCGTTACTTTATTGATTTGAACTGTTATGATCTTACATGGCTTAACTGCAGATGCATGTATTTAGTGTTATGGATCTAATTTATTCAATTTAAAAATGCTTCAAATACATTGCCTTAGGCAGTGCCTTTGGAATTTTCTTTTAGCAGTCTCTCATCTAGTTACTTTGTCCAGTGCAGTTCTTTCCAATAGGGGCCAGAAATACACCATGCAATAGGATAATTAATTACTTAAGCCATTCCATTTCTTAACAGGGCGGAAATGTCCATGTTCATCAGAGATCCATGAAAAATGCTTCACAGTTCAAAAACAGTAACTGATATAAAATTGAAACAGCAAAAAAATAGGATTTGCAACAATGTCAAGTAACATTGTAAAAGTGTATTAAAACTAAAAGTTATGTACTGTGTGAATATGGAACATCATTTTTTAGCTAAATCCAACTAAAATAATGTAATACAACATTTTGATACAGATAACTATAGAAAGGAAGTATATGGTTTGCTTGGACTTAGATATCAAAGAAGGGGTCTACTTTACATTATCGAAATTCCACTTCTCCGAACCTTACAAACACGAGATGGCTATGCTGAACACTCACTTTGTCTAACTGTCACATCACTGGAATTTTACTCTGGGAAATGAGACAGTTGGCCAAAACTATAAACTAACACACCAAAGCAAATCAAACCCACCCAAGTGGGGGCTTCACACCCCACACCCCTTAACTAAATATACCAGCTCCAAGATTGCAGTATAGTGGGGAAAAAGGGAAACGTTCCCCATGTTGGCCAACTGACTCATTTCCCATAATACCTCTCAACTGTACAGAGTTTCGCTGAATGTCCAGATTTTGGCCACATATTTTTGGTCCATTTTTCATAAAATTGTGGTTTTCTGGCAAATTATTGGCAAATCATTAAAGACTGAAGTTAGAAAATAATGACAGACATTTGAATTTCCTACTTCATATCCTTCAGAAAATTCATGCTAACACAAAACCTTGTAGTCTATCAACTGTCTAAGTTTGTACGAGCAATATTTAAAAACTATCCCTATTTCTGGGCCTTTGTCCCATTTTTATTTATGTCTTTGTCCAGAATCATTAGAGAGGTATGTTTCCTGGAGTAAAATTCCAGTAATGTGACAGTTCGATAAAGTAACTTTTTGGCATAGTCATCTTGCTTGTAAAGTTCGGTGAAGTGGGATTTTGATAATATTAGGTGGACCCCCAAAAAAAGACATGAGCAATTATTCCAACATGAGTTAGAGGAGGGTTAGCAGAATTTTAGTGTGAAGGACAAATAGCGTGGAACACAGGAAGTAAAAATGGGTAAGTATTAAGAGGAAGTGGGATGTAGGTTAGCTATAGAAAAATGTAGGCAGAGGAAGGGGACAGGGAGTTGAATGAAGAAGGAGAAGTGGGACATGGAAGATGAGAGCAATAGTGCTGAGAGAAGCAGAATGGGGGGGATGAGATGTAATACCACGGAAAGTGGAAAGTTTTCATTAACAAAGGAATAAAGGATAAAACAATGATAGAGAGAAATATACTAGTTAGTGTTATAAGGTTTAAATTCACTGTATGCAGTTACATGAATGTATGGTCCTTAGAAATTGTTTTAGTTTTGATAGAAAGTTATTGAATTTTGGGTCTAATGCTTTCCTCTCATCTGTCAGTCTCTCTCTTGGGTGTGCCACAGATCCCTGGCACCTGGTCCATGTTTCATTTTTATGAATGATACATGCAAACACCATTGTATTACAAACTTAACTCGCTATGCTGAAAACAACCAAAAAGCATTTGTTAAAGTTTACCATAAATAATATATCATACAATGTATAGAATAAAATAACTTGTTAGAAATAAATAATCTGTATCGTTCTTCAGGTCACAATATTTTTTGTACTAACCTTTTGTGGTATAGCCAATTAAACACATTTAGAATCATTACTCACTGTTAACGGGTAGATCTTTTCACAAAACAGAGCGTGCAAAGTTCTTTTACTTTGTCAAACCTGCCTCCTATGTTAATTTGACCATATATCTCATTTCCTCTCTGCATTCACTGGCTTGTGTGAATAAGCACAAAATTATCATTTTGTGAAATCACTCCCCTTCAACTATTGGCCATCCTACTGTATTCCATAGTACCAGAATAAAAAGTGACCACCCCCTTTCAGTCTATCCTGCTGTTTTAAAAATAGTGACTCTCCACTAAAACGTAACTTTTTAGACAGGTAAAACTTAAGTTACCTACTCTGACATCTAACTTATCTAGTGCACACTCCAGTGTTTAGGATAAACCATTTTTTTTCCATCTTACCTTTAGGCATCCCTGTGACTAACACTTGCTCTAATACCTGCTGGAAAGCACTAGGAAGCCTTAAACTTATACAAGCACTCAGCTCTCCTTATTAATAAGGAGAAATTAATCATAGGCACTAAACAGCCTATAATTGCAAAGTACCTTGCTAAGGCAAGGGTAAACAGCTCCTGTACTTTACAAAAAAAGCACCAAACCAGGCATGTCCAAGGGTCAGCTTCCAGTGATTTCTCCTATCCACCTGGTGAATCTGGGCATACTGGGGCAATGCAGCAATTGTCTCATGTACACAAACAACCCTCCCCTCCTACCACCCAACACTACTACCTGTGAGAGATGCACTTACATAGCCAAATTGGAAGCAAAGCTCTCTCCACCCAAGATTGTGCTAGACAGTCAAGAGGAGAAGGTTGACACCTGCACTACACCTCAAGCAACACATAGCCGTTCTAAACCCACACCACCAACACCCACACATAGCAACATTAAATCCACATATGCGGAGGCCCTTAACTGTTACCTGCCCAAGCAACAAGGACCTCCGAAGCTGAAACGCAAACAAGCACCAATCACAACCAAAGTGTCACATAGCTCACAACACTAGTATGCCACACAGCAACAGCCCCTGAGGCAAGACAACGTACCTAACACTTTAGTCATAGGTGACTCTATAGGCAGGCACACTGATGTCCCACTCACCAGGCTGAACAAGGAGAAACTTACAGTCAGCTGCCTGTCGGGTGACAGGAAACGCCACATAACGCAAGCACTCAAGTCACTCCACAGCAAGTACAAATATGACTCTGTCATTGTCCATGTTGGAGTGAATGACTTGAGACGTACCTCCCTGGACTACATGAAAAGTGACATGGAAGAGCTCTCGGATCTTGTGGCCCAGACAGGTATGACCCTAGCCCTGAGTAGCATCCTGCCTTTACCCAGAATGATACCACAATATAAGGACAAAATGATTGACTTCAACAGTTGGCTAAGCTTCTGGTGTCATTCAAAGGGGATCCAGTATCTGTTTGCCTGGGACAACATGATCAACAGACCACGATGCTTTGCCAGAGATGGTCTGCACCTGTCACCCCTGGGATTCAGGTTACTGGCTAAGGCTCTTGCCACCCCTATAGTGCCTTTTTTAGGCAAAGTTCAAAGGACAAAACCACCACCATAACAGGTACAAACATGCAAATTCTGAAGGTAATGCTACTCAATGCTAGAAGTCTAAACCTCAAAATGCACTCTCGAGGCAGTCCTAAAAATGGAGAACATCGATATCTGTGCAGTAACTGAGACCTGTTTCAAGGCTCCAGAGAGCACCCCTGCAATAACGGACTACAACTCTTACCATACTTTTCGGCCACCAAACCAGGACTGAAACACTAAAGGTGGAGGAGTGTCCATATTCACCAAGGATATTCACACCATCAGGCTTAGTTGCCCAACACAATGCATCTGAAATTCTCCAGGTGCAACTAACACTAGGTAAGACTGCAATCCAAATTGTAGCTTGCTACAGATCCCCCACCATGCCTCAAGATTCTCACTACACCTTTCTAAACATAATGGAAAATATTAAGATACAACCAAACAACCTAATACTGGGTGACTTCAACTACCCTGCCATTAACTGGGAAAACTACTTGCATACTAACACCTTTGCCCAACGGTTCTTGGAATTCATAAATTCCAACACCCTGGATCAACTAATCCATAGTCTCACCAGGGGCTCCAGTATCCTAGACCTGGTCATTACCAACATGGGAAATTGATGCTTCACACCTATGGTCACCCCCCTCATTGGTCAGGTCCCACCCCCAGTAAGGAAACCTCCATAAAAAACTTCTCCAAAGCCAACTTCATGCTACTCAAGTCAGAAGTGACAAATTTCATGACACCTATGCAGACGGGAACTGAAAGCTTGACTGCTGAATCCTACACTAGGGCACTGTACGAGCACATCCACTCATGCATGAATCGTGCCATCCCAAATAGAACAAAGATGCTCTCCTCCCAAAAAAAAAAGCCAATCTGGTGGTCCCCTGCTATAAACAAACTTTACAACAAAAGAAAGCAACTGTTGCAGAAAAGAGGAAAATCCCAGGATGCAAAAAACTCCCTTACCAGCCTCAGTAAGAAGCTGAGATAGGTTCATAGGTTGGTACTAGGCTATCAGCCCTAGGGCCTATACAAGCCTAGCCATAACAATTCCCTGGCTATTTCTTCCCACATTATTTACTTTCCTGGACCCCTGTCTAACAGGGCGACTGACGTGATCCCTGGGGTGAATTTCCTTTCTCCCATCCAATCATCAAGGTTCCTCTTGAAGAGGTCCAAAGAGATCCCTCATAAAATCCTCCAAAGCTAGTTACGAAAATAAAATTGCCAAAGATTCCAAAGACAGCCACAAGGCATTATATAACTATGTCAAGAATCTAAATGGCAATGCTCAGATCTGCTCTGAGCTAAAACAGAATGGCATTAAATATACTGATCTGAAGGATATTGCCAATATCCTGGCAGATCAATTCAGTGCCAACTTCACCCCCCTCTCACCCCCTAAATGGCCCATCTCAATACTGGAAGATTGCCAAATTCCAGTAATAACAGCCACACAGGTAAAAAACGCACTCTCCAAAGCTAAGAATACAGCATCCATGGGACCAGATGACATCTGGGCTGTGTACTACATGAATTACAAAATGAACTGGCACCTCGCCTAAGTGTCATGTTTAATCATAGCCTCACCTCAGGCTTCATGCCCACTGAGTGGCGTGCAGCTACAGTTATCCCACTGCACAAGGGGGGATCCACCTTGGATCCCGGGATCTACCGCCCCATCAGTCTGATGAGCCTGATCTGCCTCTTTGGCCCTCTTCAAAAGGACCTTGACGATTGGATGGGAGAAAAGAAATTCACCCCGGGGATCACGTCAGTTGCCCTGCTAGACAGGGGTGCAGGGAAGTAAATAGTGTGGAAAGAAATAACCAGGTAATTGTTATGGCTAGGCTTGTATAGGCTCTAGGGCCAGTAGACTAGTACCAACGTATGAACCTATGAATAAATAACTGTCTCATTTAAGTGATAAATGATTACTCAAACCTAACACCCAAAGTATTCAAAAGCATGGGAAATCACTAGTCATAAAACACACTTTTTTTTTTGTTCTGCAATGGGTAAATTCTCCTGCACCCATGACATGGAGGTAACACCCCAGAACCTTAAGGAATGCACTGTATGTGTAGGTGTAGTTATAATACTCAGTTCAAGATTACAAACCGTTTTCTACATATTATGTCTCACTCTCAGACTACAAATTCCACTCTCTTACCATTTGCTGTTGGTTTTCAGAAATGAATTTTTCATTCACCTGTTCAAGATCAGTAAAGCTCTTGGCAGCAACCTCTCAGCGTGATTTCTTTGATGCTAGTTTTCAAGATGAACCTTCTCTATCTTATTCATAAATCAGATGGACATTTCCAGTTCTGAGATGTTTTTTTTTCCACTTATCCATGTTTCTGTAACATTTCTAAATTATCCTCTCCAACTCTCCAATCTGCTTTTGTTTAAGACTTAACATGTCTCATTTAAACTCGTAACTCAGTCCTTTATGTTTGACAGGTATTTAGTGCATTGTTATAACTGGAATTATAAATTAATACTTTCACTGTCAATTTAAGGTTTTCTTAGTGGAGTTCTTGCCTCTTTTTAGACTAGGAATCAGATCCAATTAATGGTCTTAATGGTCTAGAAGAGAAATATTTCCATAAATGAATGTCTAAAGCCTGCAGCATTTTCTGAAAGTAATGATGTTTTATCTATAGGTCTTCAAGTGCAAATGCACATGGAAGAGCTTGTTATGTTTTCAATTCTGTTGTCTAGACTTTTAACTTTGTATGTCATTTTCCTCAGTTCATTAATTTGTCTGTCAGATGTAGCAGTTTCAATGGGATCATAAGAGGTTACTAGACTATCGACCCTGAGCTCATTTTAAGCCTAGCCATTTCATCCCAGTGTAATACCATAGATACTCTAGTCAATACCCAGGATTGTATTTAGTAATAACTGCCCATTTCCAGAATGGTTTTGTGCACTATCCCTGGTGTGAATTTATGGTATCCCGTCCACGCGTCCAGGTTCCTTTTGAACAGTGTCATAGACGTGCTCGGCTTCACATGAATTGGCAGCCTATTCCAAAGACGCAACAGTGACTGGGAGACAAATCTGTCTGTCCAGTGTGTTCTATTCAAGTCGCAGGCCATATTTAGCACCCTGGAGTTGGTCGCTCTAATCACATTTGATTTACGTATGTGGAGCAAATTCCTTATGTTTGGGGCGGAGATTGCTCTGTAAGCCAGGCATAAGTCTCACGTAAGAAGTCTATACGATATTGAGTATAGTGATAGGGACTTCAGTCTGTGTAAGGCACGTGCTGGAGTCCCTTGATCTTCTTTGTTAGAAACCTCTGAGGACTCTCCAATTGCTGCAAGTGCTTTGTGTGGTACATGCCAAAAGGGACATTATACTCAGTTATGGGCCTGATTAATGATGAGTATACAGGGGTTATAAGCACCAAACAAAAGCAAGTTCCACAGCGCTATACCAAAACATTTTTATTAAAACAAAGCTTTCAGACAAATAGTCCTTCTTCAGTGTTAGATAAAATTCTAGTCAGGACATCACATCCTTTATACTTAAAATACAATGAAACACATGACACAGCCTACCTATCATGAATCAAACTTAATAAAATATTTAAAAGAACAGCAATTAAATGAGTTTTTCATCAAAAGATCTTAAAGAAATATGCTACATTTCAGTAAGTCAAAAGCTTTCAGATTGCTGACTCTGAATAACTTAGTAAACACATATTACACTTGCAAATGCCCCATATAAATACAGCTATGTTAGTATTAATATATATTTTTTTCTTCTTTTCTATAAATATATATTTATAATTAAACATATTCAATCAACAATTTATCAAAATTATTGACGGACATAGTATGTTCATGTTACTTACATACACTACCCTGGCACTCTGTACCAGTTGGCTACAGCTCCTCTGATCCCTACTTTGATCTCCTCATTCAGACTTCCCTTCTACCCAAACAACCCACCTAGATTCTTGACGCAGTTAACCTGTTCCACTACTTTCTCTTCTATATTAATACTCAGCTTCTTCTGATTTCCCCAACTTGCTGTCATTACAACTGCCTTATCTGGAATCAGTTTCATCCCATGTGCATTCAATTTTCCATTTGATTCTCCTATCCTGTGCTAAAGTTCTTGCTAAAAGTCTGCATGTAAAATCACATCATCTGCATACAGCAACTTTGTTGATCTGTACCCACCAACTTGTTTGCTTATGTAGTCTATCAACAGTATAAACAGCACTGGGCTCAGAGCTGAACCCTGATACCCACCCACTCACACTGGGACCCCATCTCTGAGACTGAACACCATTTGCACTTGAGATATTGGGTCCTTGCACAGAGTCTGTACTAATTCAACCATCACAGGACTGCCCATATCGGCTTTCATGGGACCTTGTCAAATGTTCAGTTAGACTTTTTCCTCATCTCTAACTTCTTCAACTGTCTGTCTCACTGCAAACATTGGGTTGGCTGCACTGCATCCTGATCTGAATTGGAACTGCTAATCTCTCATCTTATTTTCTACTAATCTTCATTTATCATTTACCCTCTCCAGGACATTCATGCAGTGTGCAGGAATTTGATATCTCTGTACTGCTCACAATTGTGAATGACCCCTTTGTTCTTGAACACTGACACTAATATCCTTATTCTCCAGTTATCTGTCTCCATACTGCTATGAGTGCCCTCAGGAGCCATTTCTCGCCTATCTCACCCAACATCTTTATCATATCTGCTGTGACCTTATGTGAGCCTGCTGCTTTTCCTAGTTTGATTTTTCTTGGGGCTTCTCTTTCTTTTAGGGTGAACTCCCCTCTTCTTTCATTGTAGGCTGTGTCTGGGGCAGTGCAGCTTATGAAGGGTTTTCTTCATTCAGAAGCTGCTGGAAGTACTCCTTCCATCTGAAATTGATGTTCTGGGGACTGATGAGCAGTTTGTTGCTGGCATCCCTCATGAAGGGTGTTCGACTATCTTCTTTAGCTTTCTGTCTTTGCATTGCAAACTGATTTGAGTTTTTTTAACCCATCTACTCAGTCACTTTCCTGGAGATGGTAGAGTGCCTCTGATACCTTGTTCTTTGCTACTGCGGTTCCTCTTTTACCTCTTTTTTAGTCAGTCAGTATGCCTTCCTTGTCCAGTCTGTGTTTTCTACATCCCATTTTTTCTTGCATTCCTTCCTTCCTTCTTTTGATGACTTACCTGTATCTGTTCCATAGTCCTCACACAGTGCTGTCTTTAGGCTCTGCCATTCCTCTTCACCTCCACTTATTTACTCTTTTTCCTGAAGTGCTAGAGCCCTGTGTAATTCCTTGAGCTCCTGTGCTTTTTCTCCTACCAGCTTCCAATTCTTGAGCCTTTTTTCTCTTGACCATAGAACTTTCTCTGACCACTATTTGCAGCAGATTGACAACAAGTGGTTTGTGCTGTGGGCTGACTGTTTCACTGAGGATGACTTTGCAATTGCTGATTCTACCCCAGTACTCTTTTATTATTAGGATGAAGTCTACCTATGCTGCATGTTGGTCACTCCTGTATGTGATCTTGTGACTGTCTTTCTTACTGAACCATGTGTTGGCCATCATCAAGGCCTTTGTTAGATGGATGTCTAGAATGGCCTTTCCTTCTTTATTTCTGTTGCCCCACCCATGTGGGTCCAGGCAGTCATCATATCCAGTTCTGTCTATCCCAGTTTGTGCATTCAGGTCCCCCATTATCAAGCCCAACTATTGCTGGGTTTGGCATAATGGTTACGGTCTTCACCTACTAGCCACAAAGTACAGGATTGATTCTGACCTTGAGTTATTGACTAGGCTTAAAATTGCCTTTCAAGGTAGTTAGCCTAGTATTCATCTATGAACATAGTAGGTCTTAACATTCAATCACTACCACAATGCTGTGGGGCATATGCTGAGATTATGTGCCCTATCCTAAAACTGGAGTCTGATTGCCGTGAGTCGATCAATTCTGATCACATCCCTCACTGTTTTCTGAAGTCTTTCTCTCACAACAATTCACACTCTATATCTAATTTGTCCTCCAACTGAGGAGCGCATTCTGGAATCTAAGCTAAATAGCTTTGCTGCACTAGTCTTCCATCTTGTTTCCTGAATGCATAGGATGTCCAGCATCCTCTTTGCTTTACCATCATGGTTTCCACTTCCAAGCTGTGTCCTGTCACTGAACCTACAATGAGTGTAGCAATTTTATTTCATGTTTGTCAGGTAGATTGGTTTTATGTATGGCTTTCGCTCAGCTGAGTTACCCAGGTAACCCAAGATGGGTAAATGGACTCTAAGAATCCCAGAAACTTATTGACCCAGGCAGGCTGCATGGGCACATAACTGCCTTCCCACCCTCCATTAGCCTGGGTCCGTGGCATAGGTCAGAGTAGGTTGGCTGCTCAAACTACTTATCACCGGCAAATACCTATGTCCATTTAGTAAAAATGGCAGTGCACACTGTCAGAGCCTGGAAAAAGTAAGCACCAAAAGAATTTGGTGTTCAAAATAAACCAGATGATCCAGTTCACAACAAAAATACGTAACCTTATTTATGAACTTCTTTAACTCCCAAAGTAGCTGTACGGCATTTTCATCTGTCCCTCCCAGATTTATTCAGAGCAGTGAAACCTTTACCCACAATTCAACCTTAAATATCCAAACTAACTGATTAATTAAAAACAATAAAAATAACAAATCAAATGGCTGGTGGTTTAAATGCATACGAAATCCAGAAATACTTAAATAACCAACAGATCCATTTAAAATAAAAAAAAACAAACAATACAGCTCTAATACAACATAAAATAAAGAATGTTAAAAATATAGTCAATGTAAAAAATACATGCTGTCAAGATTATAACTTTGCTGCCCTTATTTTAAGAATAGGTACTACTGAAGTGTAGTCATTTAATCCTGGGTATGTGATTGCATTCAGAGTTAATTGCCAACAGACCTCTTTATATTCTTAATCTGTTTCCCAATTACTACCCCTTGGGTCTGTCCTTACTACGTCTAAAATACCAAATTTAAAACCTTTGCAATTTGTACATTTTAAAGTGTGCTTATATAGGGCATTACTGGTGTTACAATGTTTAACATCATATTTATACTTATAAATTCACTTATTTAATCTTCTTTCTGTTTTACCAATATAAAATGCCTTACATGCAGAGCACTTTGCTATGTAAACTATTCACTGAGTCAATTTCCATTCTTTAATGTTACTGAAATTTTGTTGTATGTACCAACCAAAGTTCTATTACCCACCAAAATGTCTCTACAGTAACTACATATACCGCACTTACTGGTGCCCTTAATGTTGTTTTAAAAGTTATTAAATACTGTCTTGTTCATTTCTAAATGATTTTTTATATTCTTGTCTGTATTTTACACAAATTGGGATTCTTCATCTGCCATTATGGAGATTGTCTGTGTTGGCTGCAAGTACATTCCAGTTTCTCGTCACTATTTCTTTGATAGCACCTGCTTTGTCCAAAAATTTTATAACCAAAGCTCTGTTAAAGCCATTATTCTTAAGTGTTTTTATTTTCTTATCTCCGGGACCAATACCTAAAAGTGGCTTATACGGAGTACCCCATTCATTAAGAATTTATCAAAGTTCGCGGAAATAAACCTTTGAAAAAGCAATACAAAGTAATATAGACCTCATAAAAGGACCCTTAGCATCTTGATATGATTTTCTTTCAGCAGAGAAGCTAACACTAGTATTCTGTACCCTGTTTAAACTCCCTGAGTCTGTCATTCTTAATATTCACCCACTGCTGCATTTGTTGTGCTGACTGTATGTTATTATTTTTAAATGTATTTATTTACTTTATTTTATTTTATTTATTTACTATTGTTTATTGGGATAGCCTGACTGGGCCAGTAAAAAACAACCCCACTTTTCAGCAGAGACCCAAGAGGAAAGGCTCCATACATCAGTATGAAAAATGAAGTACAAAAAAGAAAAAAAATACAGTAAGTTTCCTACTAGGCTAACATAAAACAGAGTTAGTTTATTAACACATGGTAGCAAAAGCAGAAGATAATCCTACAGATTTACAACTGCATTTATACTTTTTCATAAGTACACATACAAAGCAGATTATCAGCAGATCAATTGAAAAAAAGTCACATACATATCGTTGTAGCCGTATTAGAGCAAAATTGGAGTAGTAGTAACAGTGCAGTACAGAGCAAATAGGAGTAGTATAGAGGCACTGTCAAGTAACAGCCAGGTAGATTGTGTAGAGAGTAGGTAAGGAAAGAAGGATCTAAGTGCAATGGAGTTAGATTAAGTAGATTTGAGAAAGAAAAAGGAGAGAAAATAAACTAGGAAAGATTTAAGGAACAGACAATAAGAAAGTGGAGCTGGAGAGGAAGTGAAAGGAGGTGGAAATGTAGGCAGGAAGCATTCTGAGTGCAGAATACGAGTATAGGTAAAATTTGGGATAGGAGAAATAGATTGGAGAGAGGCCTGCCATTAGTTAGATTTAATAGTTTCATAAGATATCATGTGAGTGATGAGACAAGAGGTAGGAAAAGCTGTCTAGTAAGGTAAAGGTTTAGGGCTAGCCTGGTGTGGAGCAAGAACAAATCCATGTTTCCAGTAAGTGTTGTTTGACTTTAGTTTTGAAAAGTTTGCTATCATTTTGTCTAAGTAAGGGAAGGAGTTCCACAGTGAAGATACTTAGGAGTACACAGAGCCTCCAGAAGAATTAGGAGATATGTGAAAAAGTAGTTTGTTATTGGAGCAGACCTGTCAGTCTAGGGTGTAGCACTGAATAATGCTGCTTAGGACTGGGCATTGGTCAAGTTTGTATTTTAGCTTGTGTGTGTTAGCAGCCATGATAATGATAAGTAACAGGGTGGTTCTAGCAATGAAAGTTTTCTTAAGAAAAAGGCGCTGTTGTATTTTATAAGGTATGCTGATGGCAAATGTTGTGACTTTATTATAACATTAATCAGGGAGGTTGGAGTGTGAGGCTTGTTAGTTAATTAGTACTGGAGCAGCATGCAGGGGTATGGGAGCAGGAAGCAAGAAGTTTGAGGCAATGTGTCTTCTTACAGACTTTATTAAATAAGTAGATATCCTGCATAATGAACCAAGCTTCTGATGCATTTTTCTAACTGCTTCTTCTGTATGGTAATCAGATTTTAGTTGTTCATAAATCTTGACCCCTAGCAGCTTAGTATGGATATTGGGTACTTTTCCATTAATGGGGCAGCAGGCAGAATGTGAAATTGATGTCAAATGACTGCTGCTTATGATTTTGTGCTTGTGAGTTTGTCTTTCTCGTAATTATAGAAGCGATCATCCGTGGACCTGTAAGGGTTGTAGGGATCATAACCCAGCATTTCTTCCTCCAGGCTTGGTCCCTCATTATTATTGGCAGGCAGAGAAGGTCTGCTGCTGTGTGTTCATTCAGCAGGTCGGTTTTCACGGTCAGATTCGGGGGATGCTACTTCTCTTTTTCCAGCCTGTTCTGGAGTTTGATTGTCCCTTTGATCTCTCTGGGCTCCACATGAAGACCTCCCATCTTTTCCAGTATACCCTGCTTGGAAACATTAGTTAGCCCCCGATCATCTGGCCGAGGCTGCATCATTCCCCTGCCCTGAGTACTGGACGATGATGAAGCTCCAGTATCCATGGCTGGGCTGCCTTTTCTTTCAGAAGTTGTGTCACTGGTGATTGGAACTACCGGGTTCGCTCCACTGACCAACTGTGTAGCATCCTCCTGTTTCCTTTGGGAGGGTTGTACTGGGAACCGAGACTAAGCAAACTAAACACCTGGCCATTATTCTACCATTGAACCCAGTGCCTCCAGCAGGCTGGTGGAAATGGGTTTTGCTGTGGCCACTGCCGGCATTTAAGTTGCAAAAAACAGCTCAAGCAAATAAAAGTGAGCAGCAGTAAATAACATACTTCACTGAAGTGCATTTTCATTGCTTCCCCTGAAGAAATTCGATGCCTTTAAAGAAAAAAAAAAATCAACAATATAACCGCACATTCTGCCTGCTGCCCCATGAATGGAAAAGTACTGGATGTTGATTCTATTTTTAAAGAATTAAATTTTTGAAAATAAATGTGTACAGAAGTATGGTGAGACAAAGCTACTATATAGTACAGACAACTGGGCAGTGAAAGTAGAGCACAGTATGGTACAGGTAAAGAAATGAAGACATCAGAGCAGAAGCCAAAATAATTCCAATTGCAGAGAATGTCAAAGAGAACAGACTGTAGTGGCTCAGATGTGTGCAGAAAAGCGAAAGACAATCTGGTGAAGAAGATTTTCAACAGCTAGAAAGAAGGAAAGAAGAAATGAGGGTGTCCAGCAAAGAGATGTATGGAATGTATGAGAGAAGACCTGTGACAATCAGGCATGACAGTGTAAGAAGGTAGGAGAGTGGCATTGAATTGAGAGAAATGGCGGCAGTTGCATGACACTTTGACTTCATGAAGAAATGGGGAAAGGGGGATTGATAATTACTTACTACAATAGTTAGTACAGTTTCACAAAAGAAATTGCGCAAAGTCACAGCCTAATAAAGTCAATGCAGTTAAGCAGAAAAACCGAAACTGTCATAAACAAGTTACCAAAATGGATAAATCGAATACTTGTATACACGTTATATGGGTAAAATACTGTGTACTGTAGGGCAACAGAACATATTCCGTGACTTGTGGTGTCATCAGTCATCATGAGACTTGTTCCCTAATCTGCAATACAAGATATTTCACTTACCTAAGAACAGACTCCCAACATATTTCATATGTTCATATATAAATATTCGTACACATATGTGAAAGAGGTTCTGCTGAATAATCATAGGTTTCCTTTTAATTCTTTCCTTTTTATTTGTTTGTGAGTTAATCAGGTTAACCCACAAAGATGAAAACTCCTTTATAACGAAAGCTCAATGACAAAATCCAATTATAGAGATATATTTGTATTCTGCACTACCATTTGTTTAGTGTGCAGTTATGGTAGCTGGGGCTTATGGTGGTTGGCTGTGCTTTAGTTAAATACAGGGTATCATGAATCACATGCAGATTAGCAATGACCCTATGTGGTTCACTGCCATTGTCTGAGTGAGAGCCAAATTGGAATTCCTTTATCAAAGTTTCACAGTGATAGTAAGAATTCAATCTCTTCCAGTGAAGAAAATATGCAAGGTTGCTTATTCTTATGCATACTAGGATGTGGGTTCTACTTCATATGCTTTTTTTTAACTCAGATAGTTTTATGAATGAGAGAAGCATAGCTGGTGTGTGTGTGTGTGTGTGTGTATTTGTGCATCTGCATGCATGTGTGTTATTTGGTAAACCTCAGTGCTCCATGCAACTCACAATAATTCTTATAAGAAATGGGACCACATGCCTTTGTGGCAACCTCATGGAGTCATTTCTGACAATGACTACAGGATGAAGTATTCACTGCAGAAACTCACTTGATGGTAACCTGTCTCCAGTACAGATTCACACTTAGATGTTTGCGTCTACATGAAATACATAAGCTTATAACATGAATATAAAAAGTAGTGTCCTCTTGATTTGTCAACAGTTACGCCTTAAACAACAACCCCACTATCCACAGCTAACCTAATCAATACATAATTCTCAGAAAAAAACACAGAGGAAAAAAAAAGCTGACAGCCATCTAGATTTTTCTCCCACTGACAGTACAACATAAACAAAAACCCTTTAACATAACCCCAAACTTGTTTTCACGTAAATGACAAAAAGGGGTAAAGACTTCAGTAGTATAGATTACTTTACATTTAATTGCATAAATCAGTGCCATTTTCCTTTAACAACAACTAATATTTCTGGACAACTTATAACAAATCCACAGTGATGGCTGGCATTTCCTTTTGGCATTCCACTAAATGTGATGTATTCCTCTTTGCCTAAAACCCTGTTGAGAGATAGTCATTTTAACTTGCCTTCACTTCCTTCAAGTCCCTTAATTTCTTTACACCTTACACAATACCATTGCTCGGAACTTTGGAATAATTTCTTTGAAAATTGATGGCTATTGATGGCAATGTACAGAACAGCAGATGAAAATAAAATAGATCTCATATTTGGATCTGGCCCTACAATTTTGATGAGAAGTCATGACAACATCCATCACAGTAAGGAAGTGAAACCAACATCAGCTGCACATAGCACTGAGAGTAATATGTGTGCAATAAGAAGCCGTCTGTCACACTGTTATACACAAGCAAAACAGAAATGATACAGGGTGTTGTTATTCATAGTCCAGCAATTCAAAAATACATAAAAGGAACTGACAAACAGTACTGTTGCACCTGAATTTAAATGTGGAAAAAGCTGGAGAGTGGCATTGGTTTTACTAGGAACACCCAGTATAGTCTTGCACATCTGAATCATTATAAGCAGATAGGAATAGTTTAATTATATGCAGAAATGTCCATACTGTTGTGAGAATAAATCAAAAGTACATAAATTCTTGAATGATGACATTTTATTTTGGCAATAGGTAGCGAGTGCAGAACTGCACTGATCTCTGTATGTACTGGTCGTACCTCAGCACTGCTGGCTAGCAACTTACGAAAACTTCTTAAAGCTATGAATTCACTCTGGAGTGTCAGAAAAAGAGCGGGTACAGACAATGGAAGCACAAAAGGATTATATTAAAAAGGTTGTGCTGGAGGAGGTGAGTGATGAGTAATTTCCTTTGGTAAGGATAGACCCCACATTTTTCCAAATATATTTTCATAAGGGAAGCTGGAAAATAAACAAGGGCAGGCATGTAGAAGAGAGGATTAGGGAAGAGTTTTCAAATTTTTATGACATAAATGTATAAGAAGGTCAAGACAGATATGAACAGTACGTTGGGCTAACAAATGGAGTGGGAGACTAGACATGCAGATGATGGACAGACACAAATAGAATGGTGATGCAGGCCTTGCAGAGGGTATCATCCAAAGAACCTCAAATATTCCCCTGCCAAAATGTCCCGTGTTTAGTCCTAGGTGGGGTCTATCCAATGGTGAAGTGTTGAGGCCTCCAGTGTCTTGGTGGTCAGAGCTGACTGAGACAGTGTGTCTTGTACCCTCTTTGATATCAGCCCCCTCACCTTTCCACCTCCCTCTCTACTTCAGCTTCCAACAGGTATTAAAGCTCTGGATATTGGCTCTACAGGCTGCCATGACTACCCCAAGTAGCCCCAGTCCTGTGGGTTGGAGACATGACTAGCACCCTGTAAAATGGGCCCAGGGTGGGCAGAGACTGATGTTAGCTGAGGTAAAGGTGCCCAAGGCACTACCAGACCTGCAAAAAATAACATGAAAGAGAAAGAAACAATAAAGCAAAACGGAAGAGAAAGACTGAGAAAGCAAACTGACGTGTTAAGTAGAAAGTGGCTTTATTTCAATAAGACAAAAATCAGCGCAGTAACATTTTTATTTTGGAATGTTAAACTGACAGATTACTGCAATTAATTATTTAATCAGTAACGTGACAAGTAGTGGTTCAGGTTCAGGATTTTTAATAGAATTATTTGTTTTTGTAATACCTCATTCCCTTTAGCATGCTTGAATAACTATATATAAATTTCTGCAATGAAATGAGATCTGCCTCACAGAATCTGGATTTACAGACCACATATTGTAGCTAGGTATGACAGCCTGACAGCTTGCAATCTATGGCTAAACAATTAAGCAGTTTAATTGCATATTTATTTCATCTGTTTTTTTTATTTCCTTCTTGATGGTAAACCATACTTACGGAGTCAGGGAGCCAGAAACACCAGACACACTAGTTGACACTGTGCCCAGGTGTACACAACCTCTGTAGTTGGTGCAATAGTAGAAATATGAGAAAAGAGTAGAGATTATTGAACCTAACTCTGTGTGCAGAGCATATATCTCAACTGTTGAGATTTTCACAGTGTCCTGATTTTTCCTCATATTTTTAGTTTTTTCCTCATAAAATGTTAGTTTCTGACAAATCACTGGCATGTCATTGAGGATTGAAATAAAAAATAATAACAGACATTTGAGTTTCAAACTTTATACTCTTCAGACAATTCATGCTAATGCAAAGCATAGTGTGCTATCAATTTTCTAAGTTTGTAAGAGCAATATTTAAAAATTGTCCCTATTTTTAGGCCTTTGTCCCTCATTAGTTTTGGCTTTGTCCAGATTTCTTGATGTAAGAGGTTGAGAGGTATGGTGCAGAGTGCTTCAAAGGACCACAATATTTAATAATTGTACAAGTTTTTCACATATAGCTTTGGTTTGGGAAAGTAGCTGTACACGTTCTGCTGTGTACCCCCAGCATTTTGCATTTTTTCTAATCCTCCACTATTGTTACATTAGCAACTGGAACATGCAACTGTGAAGGTAAACAATGCTCTACAGTATAGGAAGTAGAGAAATAGATATGCTAAAATTCTGGCTATGTAGTAGGCAAGGTATCATCCTGTAAAAAAAAGAATATATGCTTCTTGTAAAATGATGGAATGCTTCCCAATTGAAAATAGTGTTTTAATAATTAACAGAACGTCTGCAGTTGATACATTTAAATGTACCAAATTCCTTTGCTGAGGGAGGGTGACTGATTTATTTATCTACTTATTGATGGAAAGTTTGTTGTCATGGCAATTTTGCAGCTGGTCATTTTCAGGAAGAAGTGTGCCTTGCAGGCACATGGTTTGTAAACAACCTTTAAGTGTCCAATATCAGCTGAAGTGAATTATTACCATTACTGTTTAAATTTTGTATGTTTTGTATTGCTACTACTAATATAATATTGCAGTGATATACTACATCGTTAGGCAGACCTGAAACCTATACCATTGGTCAGGGTCTAAAGCACTGCAGATTGCATTAATGTAAATATAATAAATAGTATGAATAGTAGAACTTCCTCCCCAAAACCCTCACCCTATGAGGAATGGAGTGCCCTTGAATGTAACAATTCTAGAAGTTGGTAAAAGTTCTAGAATTCCTCAATACATTCAATAGCAATGTCCATCATATGGATCACTGCTGCAGTAGCCTTAGCTATATGGGTTGTATCCTGACAAGGATATAACAGCTGGTCAGCTTCCAAAGTTCATGGCACCTTCCATATGCCCAAACTGTCAAGAAACTTAAGATGAGCTGACTAAAAAAAAAGTCTGGGTGAGAAGCCCTTCAGAGTTCTAATGCCGCCTTCTGCTTTCCTTTGCTGAGCTGCTAAGAAAAAACTTCCATTTTCTTAATTTTGTTGATGTTTTACTACTTTCCTCTTCATGAAAGTTATTTTAAATCTACGAGTGTTGTGTTTTAAAGGACTCTCTTGAGACTGTAACATACTTTTAAACAGAGCACTCTTTTTTTGGTCAGTTTAAAAGTAGTGTAACGGTACTGGAGATCAGAGTGTGTGATATATCTTTAAGAAGCTTTCCATTCAGTGAGCACTTGCATATAAGTACTGAGCACGTGCAAATAAGAGTGCCATTTTGAGTGAGCAGCCAGAGTGAGAGAATGCATGTATGTAGTCAGTCAGTTAATTAGATGGTTGGTTTAAGTTTAATGTTCTTGCCATTCATCCTGATGTGTTTGTATATAATACACTACTTGAACACCCAAGCCTCATCGTCTTCTTGAAGCAGATAAGAAGAGTGACATGATGTCAGAATGGGATCCAGAGTCACAGCCATAAGGCAATCAGTTAAAGTTAGAGGAATATACAGGAGTGGATTGTCCCTACTGGTCAAACAACTTGCAAAATGGGTCAGAAACAAATTCTAGGTACTAAAACTTGCTTAAATGATTTATTTCACTACAGTTATAAAATGAAATACTAAGAATGCTCAGAACAAATTTCTTATCAAACAAAATGTCTAAAACTGAGCCATATTAATTAAAACATTTGAAATAATTATGAAAATGTTTGAAACGATATCCGGATCACATAAAATGTACAAAAAAGGGAAAACAACCACATTTTTTCACTGTGTGCTACTTTTTCACATTTATTAAAACTATTTAAAGTATCTGAAGTGTGCAAAGTGTTTGCAAGTGTGTGTAGTATTACAGTGCAGTTATTGCACAAAGTACAGTTATTTCAAAGGATATTTTGCAGAGTACAGTCTTTCAAACAGCTTATTGTGCATTTGAATATTATTACAAGTACCTGGTGTGTGTGCATGTTTGTACATAATTACAGGGGCCAAGATTGCATTGTGTTTTGTTATACTTTATGGGCATGGCAGAAGGATTTTGCAGACCTGCACCACTTGTGTTTGATAACAGTATTACAGAGAATTGGAGAGTGTTTGAGCAGGAATAAAATATTTTCATACAGGCTGCTTTTTCCTGGCAAAGATGCAAGTATTAAAAGCATTTACTCTGCTTAATTTAGCTGGTTCAGAGGCCATTGAAAGGGAGAGTTAATTTATGTATGCCCCAGCTGTGTGAGGGGAGGGGGAGACGGCCATATTGTGGTACTGGATGAAACGTGGGAAGACCCCGAGTGCTTAAAACATAAATTTAGAGATATGTATAACCCCCAAATGAATATTACAATGGAAAGCCACTTATTTTACACAAGGGATCAAAAGCCTGGTGAAACATTTGCTGCATATATAACCAACTTCAGAATTAAGGCTAAAACATGCAGATTTCATGATTTGAGAGATGAGTTGATAAAGGACAGGCTTGTGTGTGTTATTAACAATGACACAGTGAGAAAGATTTTGCTTCGAGACAGTGATTTGACTTTAAATAAGGCCATTGATATTTCTCAGATATATGAGCTTACAGAAAGACACACAAGCATACTTACAAATGAGAAAGCAAGTTTTACAGCACCTTCTGCAGCTCATGCAGATAGTATGAAGTGCATGGTTACAAGAAATAGGCCTAAAGCACATGGCAGCCACTGTGAGTCCTGCAGTAGTCCCTGGGAAACCCCGAGCCTTTCTAGCAAGTTCCAAGTCTAGATCTCTAAAACAGACATGCTTAGTGCAGCACAGGGGGTGACTCAGCAAAACCCATAGCAAACCTTATAGTCAACTGTAGTAATTGTGGTAGTAATCATGAGCCCAAATGAGAAAAGTGAGTAGTTCTTGGTCAGCAGTATCTTTCTTGCGATAAGTTGAATCCTTTCAAAAGATTTTGTAAATCAGTTAAGACACATCCTTTCATTAAAAGAGGGCATTCCAAGAGGCTTGTTGATCAATTAAAAAGCTGCGACCCTACTTTTTATGTTGATGACTGTCTGTGCCTGTTGAAACAGTTAATGCAGTAGACTTGTGGGCAAAGAACAAAATCTTTTGTACTGTTTGGATTAATGGGAGTCCTGTAAAACTCAAAGTAGATACTGGGTCAAAGTGCAATGTTATGTCAGCAGAACCATTTGCCAGAGTAAAAGCTGCAGAACATCTTGATTTGACAAAGTATGTGAAACTTTTTGCTTATGGTGGTGAAGAGATTCAAACTGAAGGCTCGGTAGTGTTTTTATGTTGCTCTGCTGGGAAAAGCTATGACTTTCAATTTTACGTAGTCAAGAGACACGTGCAGTGATTATTAGGCTTTAGAGATAGTTTGAAAATGGGACTACTTTCACTTAATAAGGAAGTCCGCCATGTAAGCCTGCATGACAACTGCTCAAATTTCACCCAAACTATTTTTTCTGAGTATGCTGATATTTTTGCAGACAAACTAGACAAACTACCAGTTGTGTACTCTATGAAGTTAGACCCAGAGGTCAGCTCAGTTATCAGAGCAGCATGGAATGTGCCAGTAGATATACAAAATAGAGTCAAAGCTGAGTTAGACAAAATGGTACAGCTAGGAGTAATTTGTCCAGTGGAAGACCTACTGAATTGATATTTGAATATCTACTGAAAAGACCTACTGAATTGATATGACTAATAACTCCAGCCCACCTATAAACCAAAGACACCCTTCAAATAACTTTAAAATACACCCTATTCCTACTTCTTTCATCTCTAGACTTATCCACAAACTGAAGCCTTGTACCCCTTCTGCTGACAAGCTCCCTTCACTTTTCCTCCAAAAAGCTGCCAAAGAAATTGCATATCCAGTATCTATACTTATAAATAGGACAATCCAAGAGGGAACCATCCCAGACATCTGGAAAATATCCCATATCATCCCTTTACATAAAGGTGGAAACTCCATTGAGTACTCAAACTATAGACTAATTGCCCTCCTTTCTCCCTTAGCAAAAATAATGGAAAAATGTATTCATCTACAACTTTTACAGCATCTCTCTCAAAACAACATAATAGCAAACTGTCAACACGGTTTCAGACCACATCACAGTACTACCACTGCTCTCCTATCATTTGTAGATACGATCAACAGGAACCGCAACGACAACCTTCTCTCTTCTGCTCTCTTCATTGACCTCTCTAAAGCTTTCGATATGGTCAACCACTCCATTTTAATTAACACTCTTACATCCCTCTCCTTTGATAATCTTGCCATTAACTGGTTTACATCCTACCTTGGCAATAGACAGCAAGCAGTTCATTGGGAAAACCAAATTTCCTCACTCACGCCCGTTTCCATCGGTGTACCTCAGGGCTCCATTCTAGGACCTCTTCTCTTCTCCCTGTTCATCAATGATCTTCACTTAGCAATTCCTCAATCTACCTGCATTCAATATGCAGATGACTTCACCCTTATCTGCTCTGCTTCATCTCCTAATGAACTTTCATCTATTACTCAAAATGTCTTCAACGCTGTAGAAACTTGGTTCACCAGACGCAACCTCCTCCTCAATGCCAAAAAAATTTAACTTCTCCTTTTCTCTCCTAGCACTAGGTCCACCCCCTTGGACTTCACCATCTCCTCAAATAATGCCACTCTCATTGCTCCTGATCCAACAACAAAATTATTAGGAATAACAATTGATAACAACCTCTCCTTTGACCAGCATATCATCAACACCATTAAAACAGTCAATAGAAAAATAGGAAGCCTATATAGTATGAAACCTTTCCTAACATCATCATCCAGAGCCAAGATTGCCCACTCTCATCTTTTGTCTACTCTTCTTTATGCCTCACCAATTTTTACTAACCTTAAGAAAGCCAACCTTAACAAACTGGCTACTTGCTACAACAACATTGCCCGTTTTGCCACTAGTAACCCTTTTAGAACTCATCACTGTATTAACCTGAAACTTCTAGGCTGGCTTGAACTACAAAACCTTCTGTTAATCGCTCAACTCACTATTGCCCATAAAATCTTATACCAACCAAACAAAACCCCTATTCTTTCTAAACTTTTAATCTTCTATAACAACCTAAAGTGACTTCGCTCATCCAGTAAACTTATGGCTACTATAACAAAGACTTATAATTCTGCCGGTGACTCTCTTTTCAATAATACTGTAGGAAGGAACTGGAATCTGCTTCCCAGCGACATAACACTTACCACATCTCTGCCTCTCTTTAAACACAAAATCAAAGACTACTTCCAAAGCCACTGGCTCTGTTCCTGTTCAAAACCTGACTGATCCTTTACCTCCTCTGCGCTTTCCTACTACTCTGCACTTTTCTACTACTTTCCCTCTCTCTTTACTGTATCTGCTTCAGTCTACCTCCTTTTAGAGTATTCTGTTTCTTCTTTCCTCTATGCTAATCTCTCTCAACTTCCCCTTCTCTTTCTTATACTGCTTCCTTCCTCCTCTCCTATTTTAGTGCTTCTCTTTCTCCTGCTGTTACTAAGATTAGTTCTATATAATATTATTAATCAATTTTGCTCTCTGTTTTGTGACTTGCTCTTGATGTTATTTCAGCTAATTAATGTTATTTTTAGAAATGTGATCCTCTTTTTGTATATATCTGTTATTGGGTACTATATTTTTTATTTGTCTATTCATCTATGATGATTTGTCCATTTGCTTGTCTATTGTAATGTTTTTTGTTCAAATTTATGTGGAGCTTTTCTCCCCGGGCCTCTACTGAAAATGGAAATGTATCCAGCTAGACTAGCCCGGTCAACAAATGTAAAATAAAATAAATAAAATAAATAAATGATATCCTGCATGGTAGTAGCTCACAAGAAAAGCTCAGATGATATCAGAATATGTAGAGATGCAAGAGATTTGAACAAAGCATTAAAAAGGCCACATCATCCAATGTGCACAGTGAGGAGGTTGCTAACCTCATGCCAAATGCCACTGGTTTTCTGTCTTAAATGCAAAGAGATCATTTTGGCAAATTTTGTTTGACTGAAAATCTTCATTGTTGACCCCTTTCAGTACACCATTTGTAAACTACAGATTTCTGAGAATGCCATTTGGAATAAATTCTGCCAGTGAAATCTTTCAGTGTGCAATGGAGCAAATTATTTCGGGCTATACGTGTACTATTATAGTAGATGATATTCTAGCAGGAGGCAGTGATGAAGTCGAACATGACAGAAACCTCAAGAAAGTTCTGGAAAGAGTATGTGAAGTAAATCTTAAGCTAAATTCTCAGAAGTGTAAATTCAGGCTACTAGACGTTACTTATGTTGGTCACTTGTTTACCAGTTTAGGCTTATGACCAGATCTTTCTAAGCAAACAGCTATTCTTAAGATGGCAGCTCCAGACAATATTCAAGCCTTACAGCGTTTTCTTGGCATGGTCAACTATATAGGCAAGTTCATTCCAGATTTAAACCATCTTTCAGCACTGCTGCAAGAGCTGACATGCAAAGATGTAATTTGGCATGGTCAGAACAGCACCAAAGAGTATTTGATGTCTTGAAACAGAAAATTGCAAACCCACCAACTCTCAGATATTATGATGTTCACAAGCCAGTTGCTCTTTCCTGTGATGCTTCTAAGTTTGTTCTAGGTGCAGCCTATGCTTCAAGAACTCTTACCCAGACTGAGATGCAGTACGCCCAGATTGAAAAAGAGCTTTTGGCCATCGTGTTTGCATTTTCGCAGTTCCATGATTATATTTATTTATTTATTTATTTTTTGATATTTGTTGACTGGGAAACTCCACTGGCTTGAGACTCATTTTCAGTGGATGCCCGGGGAGAAAAGCTTCAAGTTACATGAAAGTAATTACATGAATTTGTAAGGAAACAGTTACTTATAAAGCAAGTGAAATAATACAGAAAACAATCTAAACAGCACATATGTTGTAAAAAGGCACAATACAGTAACAATGGAATATTAGCATGTAGAAAAATTATACAGTTAGAAATATTTAACAATACAGCTCAAATTTTTTTGGGGGGTAGGAAAAGGGAAAGGTAAGTGTAGTGGGAAGATAGAATTATAGAGGTAATCTTAAAGGTCGGATAGATATAATTCGAATCTTATAGCTAGATGGTGGGAATATGTAGATTATATGTGGTATGTATTTAATGGTAGTATTAAAAATAGAAAGTGACAGAGAAGAGAAAATGTATTAAGATAGTTGTATAGATGTGTGGACTAGGATACTAAAGATTAGGGATAACTCATATGGTGTAACAGTATGACATATACATAAGTATATTTGCTATGTGAAACAGTTTTGCTAGGTTAAGGAGGCTATGGATATGTGTCGCATGTGCAGCTGGTTGATCTATCCAGATCAAAA
Source organism: Protopterus annectens (assembly GCF_019279795.1). Lineage (NCBI taxonomy): Eukaryota > Metazoa > Chordata > Ceratodontiformes > Protopteridae > Protopterus > Protopterus annectens. Next base: position 1,128,335,556 of record NC_056726.1, read on the forward strand.
TGGATCACCAACCTGTAGTCACTATTTTGAGAAAGTCTATGCATACAGCTCCTGCCAGATTGCAATGTATGATGCTCAAATCATAGAAGTACAATTTCAATCTTGTTTACACAAAAGGCAAACTTCTTTATCTTGCTGATACTTTATTCAGATCACCTAGAACATCCACAGAACAGCATAACAATGACCAACTTGTTTTTGAGGTCATGGAAGTGAGCAATTTTTCTTCCACACATCTTGATGAGCTCAGACCTCACACAGCTTCAGATCCAATTCTCCAGAAGCAAAACTTCTTTATCAGTCAAGGATGTCCGCCAAAGCAATCTCGTTTACCGGTAGAAGTGCAACCATATTTTCCCTACCGAGATGTGATTTTGTCAGACAATGGTATCATCTTAAAAGGTCCTAGAGTGATTGTTCCAAAATCCTTGCAACAAGAGTACATTAAGATCTTGAATCGTGGCCACCCAGGAACTGATTCTACCAAAAGAAGGGCGAAAGATAAAGTATTTTGGCCTTTTATGTCAAGAGATTTTGAGAAACTACTTTCATCTTGTTCAGTATGTAATATCACAGAAAGAACCACTTCAGTTAAGCCAAATTCATGAATTACCTTGGTCAACAGTAGCTATAGATATCTTTGAGTGGAATGGTCAGCATTACTTAGTGTTAGTAGACTCTTATTCAAAATGGTTTGAGATTGACCTACTTCCCAACCTAACTTCGAGCACTGTCATTACTAAGTTGAAACATCATTTTTCTGTACATGGTAGTCCACATAGAGTTATTTCTGATAATGGTGCACAGTTTACCAGTCAGCAGTTCAAGAAATTTGCAGAAGACTGGGACTTTGTTCACATTACGAGTAGTCCTGAATACCCTCAGTCTAATGGCTTGGCTGAACGTGCAGTTCAAAGTGCAAAATAATTTTTAGAGGAATCCAGACGTGACAATACCAACGTTTTTCTCACCTTGTTGAATCTCAGAAACATTCCTCGTGATGGTCATCATCACCAAGAGGGGAACAATTACCTCTTTTTTCCTGGATGAGAAACCTTTTGTGATGAGGTGTGCCACGTAAAAGGATTTCCTGACTACTGTGGCAATGTGGTTATCAAAGGAGAGACTACTGTCCACCTGTGTCCCAAGGTCTCTTATTACACTTTCGGTGTTAAGTAGACTACTGCCTATGTGGTAGTTCATGGGTACAGAGTTTTTACCAAAATGGATGACAATGCACTTTTTGGCATTGAGCTTGAGGCTATAGTTTTGACACCAGGCATCTGTCTCAGTGAGGCCCTTGTATAGGATGTCCACATCATTAAGAGTTTTGATTACGGCTCCTAGTTTGCAGTCATCTGCGAACTTTGTTAGCCAAAGACCTTCTGTGTTAGCCTGTACTTCAGAGAAGTAGATACCAAACAGGAGAGGACCCAGGACTGAACCCTGTGGTACTCCACTTGTCACTAGTCTGAAGTTGGATTTAGAGTCTGCTACTTTCACAGTGTGGGTTCTGTCAGTGAGCCAGTTGGCAACCCATCTTGTGACATAGGGATTTATACCTAGTTTAGTGAGTTTATTTAGAATTCCAGAGTGGGGGTGGTGTTGAAAGCCTTGGCGAGATCTAGATAGGTTATGTGAACCACCTTACCCTCATCTACGGCTTTGGTGACCACTTCAAAGAAGTCTATCATGTTTAGGAGACATGATCTGCCCTTTACAAACCTGAACTGGGTAGGGTCCAGAGTTTGGAGATTTCCAATGTCATTGTTTATAAATTCTATGATGATACATTCCATAGTCTTACAGACCAGGCTCATCAGGCTAATGGGGCGGTAGTTCCCGGGGTCCATGGTGGCTCCCCTTTTGTGGAGTGGGATAACTGTTGCTGTGCACCATTCAGTGGGCACAAAGCCTGAAGTGAGGCTATGATTGAACATGCTACTTAGGTGGGGTGCCAGTTTGTTCTGTAGTTTATGTAGAACGCAGCCTGGGATGTTGTCATGCCTCATGGATGCTGTGTTCTTGGCTTTGGAGAGTGTGTTTTTTACCTGTGCAGCCATGATTACAGGAACTTTGCATTCTTCTGGTATAGCCTATGAGATGGGCCCTTTAGGGTTTGAGAGGGGGGGGTAAAGTTAGCACTGACCTATCTGCCAGGATGTTGGCAATATCAGTTGGTTCTGTATATTTAGTGCTAATTGTGCTGTAACTTAGAGCAGATCTGAGTGTTGCCATTGAGATTCTTGACATAGCTATAGAATACTTTGTGGTTTGCAAAAGTGACATTGCAAAAGGGAGAAAAAACAGTTACCTTTAAGTTACTATGATACATGTCACAACAAAAGGCTGAGCTAAAGGCTGTAAAATATATTTTGCAGCATTTACATCCAGTAAGTATTTACAGTGACAGTAGTAAATATTTACAGTGACAGTGCTTATGTAGTAAACTCTCTGAGACTACATAGGGCAACATGGGCTAGGAGAGGGTTCACTGACAATGCAGAAAAACCTTTGAAGCATGCTTCTGTTTTACAGGGTATGTGGAAACTGATTCAGAAATACAAGTTGCAAGGACAGTTCAGTATTTTAAAGTTAAAAGCTCATTAAAGGACAAATAATGAGAATGAAAAGGGAATTATTTGGTGGAGGCTAAACTAAAGGAAGCAGCCGAGAAGGGTAAGCCTTTATAGCCTGAAGAGACTGAAGGGAAAGATTGTGAACTTCAAGTTTCTGAAGTACGATTTTTGGAGGAAGGTAAACCAGTAGATGAGGATTTGAAAAAAGATTCAAAAAGAAAAGGGAGAGCCATAGGATTTGGAAAAATGTGTGCTACGGAATAATGGAGTAGGTGGGTATTTCTAAGTTTTTGAAAAAAAGAAAGAGAAAGAGCTAAAATTGGCATACATTTTTTTCAAAAACATTTTTATTTTGTTTTCATTATAAACATACGCAAATGTACATATAAATACAATAAAACAATAACAAATCTATTTACAATATTTAAATTCATCCATGATAAACAATCATTTTATCCATGAGAAGTTATCAGTATTTGTTCAAAAGATTTTCCAATTTTTGCCATGTTATTTTTTTATGAATAATGTTATGAGTTCTATAACAAATGATTTGCAGTTCTGTTTTACAAAAAACTTTTGCTAAATTAATAAAATCTTTAAACATCAAATCGTGTTTACTTTGCCAGTTCAAAGTAATAACTTTTCTGGCAATTGCAAGAATTGCCCAGAGTAACTGAATCTGAGATTTAGGTATTACATTAAGTATAGGAACATTGAACAGGATTAGTGAGTTAGAAATATGACAGTTATCAGACCATAAAGTATTTACAAAACATCTGAAGTCTTTCCAGTATTGAACAACTTTTCTACATTCAAGGAACATGTGAACCCAGTTGGCCTCTAGTAATTCATCACATTTCCAACATTTACTTTCACTGTTTTTGAGTATAGGATTTATTTTATGTGGAGTATAGAAACTCCTGTTCATAAATTTCCATGTATACAATCTCCAATATAATGAAGAAGAGGTACCATACGTAGAATTCAATAACAATTTTTTTTTGATTTATCAGATATTTGTTCTCCATTAATCTTTACATAGTAATTCCAAAAATCCAAGTCAAACTTTAGAGTGTCTTCTCTTAGTATCTTATAGATAAGTGAGATACTTAATTTTTTATTACCTGTCTTTTCAAAACATCTAATAAAAAGCTGAATCAAACTAGGTATAGATTCAGTCTCTAGGTTGATTGATATTCTCAATTTGTTTTCTATAAACTGCTGTAATAAGTGTATAAATAACCAACTGTCTTGACTATTATCAAAACTACATAAAAGAGAGTTTAGTGGTTTAATACTCTTATTTTTAATCAACTAATGCCAGAATATCAGGTTATTTTCCTTTAATTTTTGCATTGCATTGCTGTTGAAAGAATCTAGGCAGTCAGGGGAGTATGCTATAGGGGAATATAAAAAATCGAAATTGTTTAATGTTGTAACTGCAATCAGTTATATTTTAAAGTTATTAAATATTTGATTAATACCATAAGAAAAATGATCAAGCTTCTTATTAAATAAACAAAATTCACGTAAAAGCTGATGAACTCTACTTATTCCACATTGTTCCTTAAATTGATTTTCTATAGTTCTGACATCAGTTATATGAATCTCATGTATTATTTTCCAGCCAGATATATAGGTAGGTGTGATCCAATGTAATATTACACTAATTATAACTGATTTGGAATAAATATCTACTCTAGGGAATGCTATTCCATTACTGTTCCAAGCTCTAATGTGCCATTTATATGCAATCTTAGGTTTTAAGGGGAACCATAAAAATTTAAGTAGCATGGAATCTAATTTTTTAAATAAGCTTTTGGGATGGAGTAGTATCAAAGATTGTATATAAAACAAAATTTTAGGTAAAAATTATCATTTTAATTGAAGAGAACCTATCCTATATTTTGAAGAACATTTTATTCCATCTTTTGATTAGTTCACTAATGGTGGTTATTAAATTATTGTAGTTTAGTTTAACAGACTCTTTCCATGTACTCTTTATACTGACACCCAAATATTCTAATACATCATTCTCCCAATTAAACAGGCTATTCTCTCTTAGGTTTTTGTTGATCTTTTTGTTAATTAGTAATGTTTTGGATTTGTTATGATTAAATGTAAGCCCTGAAATTCTTTCTAGCTTGCTTAAGATATTTATAACATTATGCAAAGAACCATCAAAATCACCCAACGTTAACAACATATAATCAGCAAATAATTGTATCTTAGGACAATAGTCCTTATTAATTTGAAAGCCTTTTATATTTTGCTTGTTTCTGATATATGTAGCAAAAAGTTCCATTGAAAGAGCAAACAATAATGGTGACAAAGGACAACATTGCCTAGTTCCCTTGAGGATTTCTAGTGGTAAGGATAGACATGATCCTATTTTCAAATAAGCTTGTGCCCCATTTTAAATTTTCATTAATAAGTTGACAAAATCTGAGGAGAATTCAAAACCAATCAGAATTTTTTGTAGGTAAGACCAACTAATAGAATCAAAAGCCTTTTCTATGTCTAGGCTGATAATAGTTGTTTTTTTGTATTTGCATGCTATGTCTACTAATGATAGCAATTTAATAATGTTATCTTGTACATTTCTATGCAGAATGAACCCTGTCTGATCATTATCTATTAGATTATGTAATATTTTCTTTATCCTATTAGCTAATTATGTCATGAAAACTTTATAATCAGGGTTTAGTAGCGAGACTGGCCTATATACATCACAATACTTGGGGTCCTTACTTGTTTTAATATGGGGGAGATAATTGAGTTTTTACATGCTGGGGGTGTTATACATTTTTGATTAACCATAGAAATGGCACTCATCATTTTCTTTATTATATATTCAGGAAAAATCTTATATAGTTCAGGAATTATTCCATCCAGTCCTGGAGCTTTATTATCTTTTATTTTTTTTATTTCCTCTTTCACCTCTGTTAGTGTTATTTGTTTATTTAATATGTTATTTTGTTGCACTGAGACCTTAATAGTTATATTTTCTTGAATAAAAGTATTTATTACATTATCTGTCTCCAAAAGTGGAGCGTTATTATTTATATCTTTATAGTAGTTTTTGAACACTTCTAATATGCCCATTAAGTTAAACAAACTCTTAACAGAACCATCACTTTTATATTTAATCTCATTAATAAGATTTTGATTGTTTATTTTTTTTGGATCTTATCGCTATTTTATGTAGATATTTGGGATTTACAGCATACAATTGTAATTTTAATTTTTCCAGGTTTATGGCTACCTTATGATTCAGAACTTCTAAGTATTTTTGATTTATCTTAGTAATTTCATTATGTGATACTTTGTTATTTGGTTTTGCATCCATTTTTATCTTGCCTATGGTTTTTTTTTGTAAGTCTAAAAGTTCTTTGTCCCACTCTCTCTATTTTTAAGGTACCAAGATTTTATTCTACCATATATATAAACTTTAAAGGTGTCCCACAGTATAGTATTAGTCACTTCACCATTATAATTTGTTTCCATAAACATGTCTATTTCTTTCATTATCCATTCCCTAAAGTCTTTTAACTTTGTTATGTAAGCAGGAGTTCTTTGTAGAAATCTTAAATCATCTGTATGCATAGTTAATGTAAAGTTTATAGCATTATGCTCTGAAAGTGGACAAGTCATTATAGATACGTCACTTATTTTAGAGTATATATTATTTGATAGAAAGTCCTTATCAATGTTTGTTTGTATACCAAACGGATATAAATAGTGGGTATAAAATAAGGAATAATGTTCTCTTAGGTCGTGTATATCTTTAAGGTTCATCTGGTTTGTAAAGTCGTTTAACTTCGTGGGTTGAGATGTTAATTTTATTTTACCATTTTTAGGAGTATCATAAAATCATCTCTGTGTCACTGCTGGACAGAGGCACAACAAACTAATGGGCACAGTATTTTTTCATATAAGGGGTGGCGTAAGCCACAAAAATTTGGGCTAGGCTTATAAATGCCTTTGGGCAGATAGCCTGGTATAAACCTATGAACCTATGAACCTATAATAATAGGCAGTTAAAATCACCTGTTGCTATAATTTCCCTCTTGCATTTAAAGTAATCAGGTCCAGAGATTTGTCAACATATTTAGTACTCAGTCCTGGTATCCAGTATTTATTAATCAAAGTATAATACTTCCTACTGATTTCCAAAATAACCACACTTAGCATCTCATCTTTATCTGAAATTGTATCTATAATTCTTGGCATAGCATAAGTATTTTTCCATAGAATAAGAGTGCCCCTTCTCTTAGTCTTAAAACATGAATCAGCCAGAATGGTAGAGCCATTGAATGAGTATTTTTGTAGATCTTTTTTAATAGATGGGTTTCCTGTATAAAGATGATCTGGGCTTTATGCATTTTGATATATTTAACCAAACCAGCTAGTTTGACATTATTGTTCAAACCATTAATATTTAATGATAAACATTTATAAGCCATTGACTGTAATGTGTATATTACTAACTGAAAGACCTTTCTTCTGTGATGACTTGAAATCAACTGAAAACGTACTTATCATGGATGCATAACGTGTATTAAGCACTACTTTCAAAAACCACAAACTATTTACAAACATATACATGAAACATAAAGTTTCTGGTTTAGTTAAAAACTTAACTAAACCATCCATCCACCACTTCTCCAATACCAAAAGACACAAATGATCCATCTCTGCATAGAATAACGTATAAAAACAAAAAAGAAAAGCATCATGAAAGCAACTAAAGAAATCTGAATCCATGAAATATACATTAGAATGAGTGTCCAATATATCTAAAGTTATATGAATATGTCACATATGATAATAGCTCATCTAATACATAGATATGGCAGAAATACACATCAGATCAAAGTATGTTTAAACATTAGAAGCTGAAGGTTAAGAAGATCTTCAATATTTCCAAGACTTTTCAGGAAACATTAGATGATTTATCCATTTTGTCAGTCATCTATCTAACATTTTTCATGTAAGGATCTGTTGAATATATATATATATATATATATATATATATATATATATATATATATATATATATATATATATATATATAAGAACACTTAATGTGAAGTTATTCTGTCTAGCCTTTATTCTCTCTGATGGGTTCGGAGCCGAGGCCAGATGCTAAAGCTTCGTGGCCTACTCCCTATCCCATGATGCAATAATGCTTCCCTCAGATCCCATTTGCCACTGCAACAGATTGGGAGTTCTTCGACAGATCTGGCCAGTATTGTTTAAATATCTTTGTATTTTCTCTTTACATTTTCTTGGTGTTGATATATACATTAAAACTTGGGATTTTCATTTACTTTTTCAGTGTTTGAGGGTTATACTTAGTTCTAGTTTGCCTTTCTATGCTTTTGCGACCGTATTTTTCTAGGCCTATTTATAATATTCATATTAGAGATTAGTTAGTTAAAGCAACTTTCTCTCTATCCTTTCTTCTTTAAAGTAGTAAGCCCATTTTTTTATTAGGGCAGTAGTAGTTTGTTTTATACTGTGAGATTAAACTTGTAAATTTAATTCAGCCCTGTGTTATTGTCAGGGTTGTATTATTATTATACCTTTGATTAGCCCTGTGTACTTCTTGTAGCTTGTAGTCTAGAGTTAGACTCTGTTTTTATTGGGGGTATTTTTGCTGTTATTGATATTGTGTGCCTTATAGTTTCATAGAGTGTGTACTGTTGTATTATATAGTTCGAGCCCTACATTTTTTCTTTGGGGCTATTATTATAGATAAGAGTGCTTTACCATGTCTGAGAAGGCTAAATCTGGTTTCAAGAAATGTCCCAAATGTGGAGAAAAGATGTCTATCACAGATGGGCACACAGACTGTGTTTATTGTCTAGGTGAGCTTCCCCTTCAAGAAAATTGTGCCATCTGTCACTCTTTTAGTTCTCACATTCTCCATGAATGCAGGAGTAAATTAATGGCAAGGGGGTTGTTAAAATCTTCCTTTCAAGAAGCTTTGGATAAGGACAAACCTGCTAAGTCTTCAAAAATGTTATCTTTCAGTTCATCCTCAGAATCAGAGCCAAAAAAGGGTTCATTGATACCTAAATCTAGCCGGACTATCACCTTGGCTCCAATGCCTATGGAATCGGAGGTTGTTGTTGTCAGTAGGAGCCGGTTCCCAGTATTGGAACCAGTATCTCCTACTTTAAAGTCTCCAATTTTGCAGTCAGAGGCCTCTTCTATAGCTTCCCAGTCCACAAGACTATCGGATAAGGATGTGGATCAAGTGGTGCAGAGGTTTTTGCAGTCACAGGCGCTAGCAAAAATTCTGTCAGGTTTAACCCTTAGAACTTTGGAACTGACCAAAACCCAGCCCATTTCTTCAGTTCCTCCTATGATTTGACCTGAAGTATTTGGAACTGATGATTGTAGAACCGCTGGAGTCGACACTCCTGGGGCTTTCGGTTCTGACTACTCTGACTTCTTTGGTACCTACCTTCGAGTCTAGGAGCAGGTCCAGAGAGGATAGTCGTACTGATCTTTTGGTGCCGACTGCATCTCAGGGCCTTGGCTTCGGTGAGTTCGGCACCTACATCAGGCTTGGAGCCAATGGCTTCGGCGCCTTGAAGACTGCCTGCTTCTATGGATCCAGGAGTCTCTTTGGATCGGAGCCATGGGGCCTTCAATGTTATGAGGAGAGTATTGTCCCCTCGGGCACCCATGTCATTGGAACTGGTAATCTCCTCCCCTAAAGTTCCTGTGTCTGCCTCTGCTTCACTGATCCTTCAAAAGCGTAGAGACCCGGAGTCTCAAGTTCCCCCATCGGGTGAGCCCTGCTCTTCCAGGTCCTCCCCAGAAGCTCCCACTGAGGAGGTTCCCAGGAAGAGAAGTTGTAAGAGGAAGCATCTGGATTCCTCACAGGAATCCATCACATCAGATACTGACTTAGATGAGTCAGAAGGGTCCCCACAGTCCCCCTCTGAAGATATCTCTTTTGGTGATATCTTAGAAATACTAAAACAGAGAGTTGGTTGGATCCCCCTTAACCCTACTGATGATGAGTCAGTACTCCTGAAGGCTTTCGGGTCTCAACCCTCCACCTCTTGGGTGACTCTGCCTTTTGATGAGTTGATGGACCTTCTCTCTCAAAAGGAGTAGGAGTCCCCGTATACCATAGAACCAGTCCTTGGAGACCAAATAAATTTATACCATCACCATAGGATAAGGCTTTCCTTACCAAAGGAGTACCTGTTGATGCTATGGTGGTGGCGGCGACCCCCAAAAAGGAGTTATTGGAGACCTCCACATCTGTTCAACCACCAAATAGGGATCCTAGGATCATGGACAGATATGGAAAGAGCATGTTTAGTTCAGCAGCCTTTATTCTTTGATCCCTGAACTACCTCACACAGTTTACTAGACTACACAGAGATCTCCTTAAGGAGTTGGGAGATACTCTACAGGGTGTGGTAGCTGCAGGGGTCTCAGATAAGGTAACCTCCCAGCTTGCTACCCTAAATTCCCTTATAAACTCTTCCCATGTGTCTGATTTCATATGCAGTTGATGGAATGAGTAGGGCAGCAGGTACAGGAATTGCTCTTAGGAGACACTCCTGGATGCACTTATGTTCCTTTGCGGAGCCCTACAAGTCATCCTTTGTGAACACCCCCTTTGATGGTTCATCACTTTTTGGACCGAAAGTGAAGGAAACACTTACCAGGTGTAAGCAAGATGGAAAGACTCTGTCTCCTGTAGGAGTCCATTTTTCCACCCTTATCCTAAAGATCAGAAAAGTGGAAGAATGTGGCTCCGCAAAGCCCAGGGAGCTTTCTTTGACATACATGATGAAACCCTCTCTAACGACACAGGAGGGGGCAATAATGGAAGACGCCATCCACGCAGCAGTGGGGGCCTGCAAAATCAGGGTGACAGGGATCAGTTCTTTGGAAAGCCCTACCAGCACTCCTGAAAGGAGGCCCATCTGTCCATCTCTGGAGGACGTCGCGGGATGCTTATCATTGTACCCAGACACCTGGCTAAAAATCACAAAAGATCATTGGGTACAAAGCATAATATCCAGAGGTACACCATTCCCTTTGCTACACCTCCGACCCCTGTGAAAAAAAATCCCAAACGTTCCACCCAACCACAGGGAACAGGCAACCATAGAAATTACAAGGTTGCTAGAAAAAAGAGTCATCCAACCAGTCCCAGCAGATCAGAGATTATCCAGAACTTATTCAAGGTTCTTTTTAGTTCCAAAGAAAACGGGACTGGAGACCAATTTTGGATCTCAGCAGATTGAACAAATCTGTCAAAAAAACAAAGTTTCGGATAGTCACACCACAGTCTATACTTCCTTTTCTAGGAAAAGACAATTGGATGTGCTCAATAGAGCTCCAGGATGAGCACTACCATATAAAGATGGCCAGACCATCCAGGGATCATCTGTGCTTTTGGCTGGGAGCCAGTCACTTTCAGTTTCGAGCTCTGTCCTTTGGTCTCACTACAGCCCCCAGAGTGTTCACCAAATGCATGGAAGTAGTTATGGCTCACCTGAGATGGTTAGGATTCCAGGTGTTTCCTTATTTAGATGACTGGCTCCTCACCGCCACCACCATGCATCAACTCATACAAGCAAGGGAGACAACTTTAGATCTTTGCAGTCGATTGGGGATTAATGTAAACTGGGACAAATCTGCTTTACAGCCATCCAAATGTACCATTTTTATAGGAGCAGATCTCAACACAGTTTCCATAACCATAAAACTTCCAACGGAAAGAGTGGTGAGCCTTCAACAACAAGTTCTATACCTCATCCCCAAACAGAAAGCCCCAGTTTCAGTAGTGCTCAAATTACTAGGGACCATGGCTGCAGCCATCATTGTTATTCCATTAGGCCGAATGCACATGCAGATACTGCAATGGCTTGTTTTCACACAATTGTCTTATCAAGAACTTCCAGTGTCTCATTCAATTATAATAACAAAGTCATGCAAGAGGGATCTTCTTTGGTGGCTGACCTCTCTTCAAGTGACAATAGGACTTCCCTTTGTTCTACCAACCCCTGTTGCCACTGTGACCACTGATGCCTCTCTGATAGGGTGGGGGAATTTTCAGGGAAGGACAGCCCAAGGCACATGGGAGAATCACAAGACTCATCTGCATATCAGTGTCCTAGAGATGATAGCGGTACTTCTAGCATTGCAGTCCTTTCAAAACTTTCTCCCTTTAGGGACTATTGCATTACAGACAACATGTCAGTGGTCTGGTACATAAACAAACAGGGAGGAACCAGATCATACCCCTTATGTCGAGAGGCCCTTAGAGTATGGCCGTGAGCAATATCCACCCAGCGCTTTCTGTTGCACATCTCGGGGAGGTCCAGTGTTATAGCAGACAAGTTGAGCAGAGCAATTCTTTTGCCTTACGAGTGGTCCCTGAAAGAAGAAGTAGTGGAAAGGATGAAAAGCCAAGTGGTGCAGTGGTTAAGGTGTATGCCTTTCAATGACAAGGTGCAAGGTTTGATTCTCACCACTGGCAGGAGGTTTACAGATTGAGGGTATATATATTTCAACCTATGAACCTATATACTAACCTCGAAAAAGGACATAGCAAAATTAATTTAAAATGGGTGGCGAAAGCCAAACACACTCTGGTTAGGCTTATAAATGCCCTAGGGCAGATAGCCTAGTATGAACCTATGAACCTATATTCCACAGATGGAGCCAGTCTTGCTGCGACCTCTTTGCACCCCCCCCCCACCAACATCAAATACATCAACTACTTTTCCCTGATCCCCAACTCAGGGGATGTCCCAAGGGATGCACTTGTACACAGTTGGCCCCTGGGACTTCTTTATGCCTTTCCCCCATTTCTTCTGATACCTAAATTCCTACAGAAAGCCAGCACTCTGGGAAGGACCATTATTTTAATAGTCCCTTACTGGCCTTGTCAAATTTGGTTCCCGTTTCTGCAGCCTCATCTACTAGAAGAACCATGGACTCTGGACCCAGTTCCAGATCTTCTGATGCATTCATCAGGGGATCTTCATCCTGAAATTCATACCCTAAAGTTGACAGCTTGACAGCTCCAGTTCCACGAATAGCCAGGTTCCACAATTTATCACCTGCAGCACAGAACATCCTAATTTCTTCTCATAAATCTTCTACTAGGAAACTGTACCTTAGCAAGTGGAAAATATTTTCCATATGGGTGTCAAATAATAATGTTGATCCATATATGGCCCAATTTCTTCCATTTTAGAGTTACTGACTAAACTGTTTCATGAAGGAGTGGCTGCAGCAACCCGACGGGTTCAATTGGCAGCAATTACTAATTTTCATATTGGCGATCAACAGACCCCCATCATGTCACACAAACTTTCTAAAGCCTTCCTTAAGGATACTTTTCACTTGAGACCACCTATTAGAATCCCAGCTGCTCCATGAAATCTGAATTTTGTGCTCTCATGGATCATTTTACCCCCCCCCCCCTTTGAACCTGAATCATCCTGTGATTTGAAATACCTATCATGGAAGACCATTTTCCTAGTAGCTATTACTTCCGCTCAAATAATTTCGGAATTACATGCTTTGTCCATCAAAGCCCCATACTTGATTTTTCATAACGACACAGTAATGCTGAGAACAAATCCTTCATTCCTACCTAAGGTTTGTTCTAAAACAAATCTTAACCAGACTATAGAATTACCTGTGCTTTTTCCCAAATAGACAAACAAAATGGAATACGTTGCACAAACTCGATGTCCATAGGCAACTTCAATTCTATTTAGACAGGACTACGGACTTCAGAAAGTCAGATCAACTTTTTGTATCCTTTTCAGATTCAAAGAACAGTACTCCGGTGATAAAAAACACTTTGTCAAAATGGTTGTCAGATTGTATTTCTTTCACATACAGCTCTACGCACATGGCACTAAATCATAAAGACAATGCTCACTCAACCAGGGCAGTTTCCACATCTTAAGCCTTTCTAGAAAGGCTACCTATAGATAAAATTTGTGCAGCAGCCACATGGTCCTCACATCACACTTTTATCACTCATTACAAATTGCATAGGACCTCCAGGGACAGGGCCTCCTTTGGTTTATGGTTCTGAGGAATATACTTCCATGAGCCACCCAAGGAGATGGTGCTTGGGATGCTAACCCATCAGTGAGAATGAAGGCGAGATGGAACAACTTCACATAAAGAAGTTATGTACTCACTATAACGTTCCATGTGAGTTGTTCATCTCGCCTTAATTCTTAAGTTCCACCCACCAACCCCCTACCTTTAAAGTCTTGAGGGCCAGGAAGTTCAGAAAAATCTTAGTGATGCCTTGTCTTTATCTACAGTATTCTTTTTTCAATGCGTATGTACTTTAGTTATCAGTATGACTGGACAAACAAGATCTGAGGGAAGCACAATTGCATCATGGGATAGGGAGTAGGCCACGAGTATGTTTGAAGACCTCGAGCTTTAGCATCTGGCCGAGTCAGCTCCAAACCCATCAGTGAGAATGAAGGCGAGATGAACATGAACTCACATGGAAGGTTATGGTGAGTACATAACTTATTTTTACAACATCCCCGGGATTCATGAAGCTTGCGCCAGGCGCAGGCATAGAGTAGGTGGTATAATGCCAAATATGGCCGTCGAGCGATTCAGGTATGATCTAATTCCACGTGCACTACCGGCGTACGCCAGAACTGCGCAGCCCCCGGCTTAGGTATGCTAATCACCCCATGCGCAGTGTCGCACCATGCAAATGAAGGCATATAGTGATTCATGAAGTGGTGCAGACGTAGCGTAAGCCCACGGAAATGTAAACCAAAAAACACGGTTTACATTTTCCCAAACCGAACATTGGAGCTATGGAAGGGGGCCAGACCCAGGTATCACAACGTTAACATATGTCAATGACGAAATACACAGCCAATGGTATAACAAAAGATGCACAACACTTAAATAACATTTAATGTCATGTCCACAGTAACGCACAGCACAACCGCAGGGCATGTGTGCGGAAGCTGTAACATAAAGAAATAATATAAAAATGTCATAAAATCGCAACATAATAGAAATCAGGGTTACAGCATAATACACAACGGTAGGCATGGAACACCACAACCAAGGTGCAAGGGTTGCTAAGGGCCTGCGATAGTGTTCGGCGCAGTAACTATGAATTAGTAGTCAATGCCATGCAAATGAGGCAGATAATACTGAATCGCAAATGTGCTGCCGGATGAAGGTTGTACCATACGGCGCAGCGGTATAACACCGAGGAATGGCTCAGAGGAGATACATGACATCAGCAGAGGGGTGTGCCACCGTAGCAGTAAGCACATTGGAGCAATGCAAATCTGGCCTGTCCATTGCTAAGCAAAGCTGCAGGACAGGGGTGGGGAGGAAGGTATAGAATCGTTTAGCTGAGAGCACACATGGTGCCCAAAAGCGCATGTGTACGGGGATGAAAAAGTGCCCGAAACCCAGTAATTGGATGCACGCGCCGTGAACAATAGCACAAACAGGAAGGTCGGGGGAAGAAAAGAAGGAAATGCTGAAGTAGGGTAATTGGAGTACTAATGAGCAATCAACACCAATCAACCCACGATGGCCAGTTGACGGCAGCTGACAAGTCTGCCTGCAGAAACCTGCAAAACAGGATAGGGGAGGCATTGGAATGCAAAGAAAGGAGGGGAAGTATTGGATTGCAAAGATAGGAGACCAGAAACAGCAGAGCAAAGCAAACCGACAGAAGACCGGCAGTAGCACACATAACGCAAGATACGCCAGGTCCAGGAAAGTACAAATGAAAGTAGGCTGCAGGATGCACGCCAGAAAATGGTAGGTGCAATGTGCAGAAATGTAAAGGGAAGGTCAAGAGGTAATCCATGGCAGCCAAATGTAATTTAACACCAAAGGCACCACAATAGTAGTTCCGGCAGTAAAACACATAAGATACCTTGTAGCTACGATCGTACATACACACCCTATGACATCATCGGTGTTCACAGCACAATAGTATAAAGTGTGAAAGCACCCTATACACACCTGTGTATTCCCAAACACTGCACCATAGGTGTAAACACACGGGGAACTTTTAAAATGTACATGTTGGGAGCTGCCATAGCTGTGATTCATCAGCATGTGTTAGAGACTGACGGTGTTGTGGAGGATGATGCCGACAACCACCGCAGGCCTCGGAGAGAAGGAGAGTGTTCAGACCAAGGGTAACATACCAGGGGCTACATGACCTGGAGATAGTAGAGCGTTACAGGGTGGACAGGGGCATCTTACAGCAAATAGTGGAGCTGTGCCGGCCACGCCTGAGAACCAGAAACAACAGAGGAGAACCCATCCCAGTGGACACGAAGTATGTGTAAGCCTGCGAATACTGGCCACAGGTACCTTTCAAAGGCCAACTGGAGATATAATGGGTATCTCACAGGCATCAGCATCCAGGGTACTACACCAGTTCCTGGATGCCATGTTACCACATGCCAATGAGCAGATATACTTCTCCCGAACTCAGGAGGAGTTGGCCAGCAATATGTGCCACTTCCACCATGTGGCACACTACCCTGAGGTACTGGGTGCGATAGACTGCATGCACATACAAATCAAGTCACCACCCGGTGAGCATGGTAGGTGCTACATAAACCGCAAGGGATTCCACTCCATCAACTGCCAGGTCGTGTGAAATGCCCAGGGCATTATCATGGATGTGTGTGCTGGCAGCCCTGGAAGCTACCATGACTCCCATATCTGGCATGCCTCACAGCTGTATCAGGTATTTGTCAGGGGGGACATCCCACATGGCCATCTTGTGGGGGATGCTGGCTATTCACTGGAGTCATGGATGATGACTCCCATCAGAAATTCACACACACCCATGCAAGAACGCCATAATGAGGCACACGCACAAACCAGAATCATCATAGAGCGTGTGTTCGGGATGCTGAAATCACGGTTCCGGTGCTTGGACACATCTGGTGGAGCCTTGCCGTACTCTCCAGGCACGTGTGCCCACATCGTCATAGTATGTGCCATGCTACATAATATGATCCTGCGGAAGCAGCTGCAGCAGGGACAAAATGGTGAAGGCCCTCATAGCCCACCGCAATTGCCAAGGCCATTACAGGCACAGAGGGATTCAGACCATGAACACACTGTGCCAGCCCCAGTAGGCAGACGGAGGCGTGCCCAATATGCCTACACCTTGGCAAAAAGGGAACGTATAGTACATACTCTGATAGTGTAGGCCCCTACAGACTGACACCTCTCCACCTGCACACACAGTAAAATGGATGGCACACAAACATGACCACCTGTAAATTGTAATGTATAGGTGGCCCAATGTGTGACTCCTACATAGGCAGCCCTCAAATATTGTAAACACAACAGCTAGTGGAACACGGAATGCCAACACCCGAACAGTACATGAGCCTTACAGTATATGGTGGTGCTGCGTGCCTGTCACGTTCCCCGCCAGATATATATATATATATATATATATAGAGATATATATATATATATATATATATATATATATATATATATATATATATAAAAATATATATATAGATATATATATATATATATATAAATGTATACATATCTATAGATAGATATATCTATATATATACATATATATATCTATAGATAGATATATATATATATTTGTACACATATGCATATATATAATACAGATAGAAAGGGCAATAGAGTGATATATGTTGATATAGATGGATTCAGCGATATCTGCAAATATAATAGATAGATCTGAAGTAGGAAGACTTCATTCGTCTGCAACCTGTGGGTATCGGATCCGATCTCGGATCCGAGCCGGCAATTCAAAAGCTTAGGCTCCGAGCTCCTAGCTCCTCCCTCTTACCCATAACCCCTTGCCAAGCCCTGACTGACCCCAGATTTCGTTTGCTGCTTTTCAAGAAGCAACGGAATTCTTGAGCTCCTGGCGTGGTTTTGAGATAAGTAGTTTTCTGACAGGAAAATTGTTAAAATTCTCATTTTTTGTTACTAAAATAGTTAGTGTTGTGTGTGATTAAGGCTTTCCCTCCCTCTTTAGTTAATTTTTCTCGGGTTTCGTAGTTTGTTTGTTTGTGTGTGTGTGTGTTTAGGCCTTAGGTGTTATGTCTGAAGCCCCTAAGGCTGTCTTTTCGAAATGTACCGAGTGTGGCCATAAGCTGTCCCCAGCGGATGGCCACACTCGCAAGTGCGTAAATGCTTGGGGTTGAACACCTGTCTTCTGGTTGTACCATTTGTGCAGGGTTCAACCCCGGCTTTAGGGAACGGAGGTCGGTTAGTGCTGGCGGGTCTTTTACCCCCAGATACTGCTTCGCCTCTGCTTCCAGTCAGCAACTTGTTGCTGTGAGTTCTCCTCCGGCTGGGACTCAACCTCCCTTAAAAATGCCGGAGGGAAGGATTCTAGTAGGGAGAGACAGAAGGAGAGGCACAGGAGAAGCACCACAAGAGGAGAGCCGGCTTCCAGCTCGGCTCCTCCATCTAAGCGGCTTCCCTGTGCCTTCTAGCCTTCCTCCTCCTCGGCTCCACTCCCTCGGTTCTCTCCTGGACCCGAGGAGGAGGAGGCTAGCCCTTCCAGGAGGTCACCGAGACGGTTCTCTAGGTCCGCGGTGGCCTCCTCTAGATCGACTTTTCGATGGCCGAAGCTGATATGGACCGGATGATGAGGAAATTCATCCAGGCCTAAATGCAAATGGGAGTGCTCCTAGCCCCCAACCGGGAGGGCTTGACCCCTTTTTTCGCCTAGCTCCTTCTCCCACCCATACCACGGGTTCGAGCTGCCGCGCGCCGTGCAGATTTGGATCCGGGGTGGGTCGGATCCATGGTCGGCGCACCTCGGATCCGTCCCATCCCTTGAGTGCCGGGTACCGGACCCGACCTCTCGAGCCGAGGGCCGAGCCTCGGATCCGAGGGAGCTGGTGTGTCTTCGCTCCGTCCAGGTCGGAGCACACTGGTCTCGGATCCGACGGTTTCGACTCCGCATCCGATCACGCCGGATCCGAGTGGGGTCGGCTCGGGCTTAGAGAAGCTGGCTCCCTCGGCTTTCAACGTTATGGAAAGGGCACTGTCGAGGACATCCGGACCCCGGTCCCTGCCACGGCTCCATCCCGCACTCCATTGCAGTTGGGCCAGGCCCCACCAGCCGATCCAAGGGACAGCGCACCTTGATGTCCCAAGCACTTCCCTTGGAACATCCATCTGCTGAAGAGTACTCCTCGACCAGCCCCCGATGAAGTACCTCGAAGCGCAAGTGCAAGAGGAGGCACATGGACTCTGAGTCCGTCACTGAAGACACGGACTTGGATGAAGGGGAAGGCTCCCTAGGTCACCCCTGAGGACGTCTCATTTGGAGACATAATGGAGATGTTAAGGATCAGGGGGTGGTCTGCCCCAAGGCTTCTTCGGACGAGTCTGTGTTCTTGGAGGCATTCGAGGCGGCCCTTCTACCTCTTGGGTGTCCTCCTGCTGACCCCTGGTAGATCTTATATCTATCAGGGCGTGGAAGGATCCGGACACCATTGAGCCTATCCCAAAACGCCCGGACCGCATTCTTTCTCCTCCATCAGACCGCACCCACTGGAGTAAGGGTCCCCCAGTAGATGCCATGATGATGGCTGCAGCCACGAAGAGGGAATTAGCCCAGGAGAGTCCCTCCGTCCATCCTCCGGGCAAGGAGTCCCGTTCGATGGATCGAATTGGGAAGCGAGTGTTTAGTTCAGCGACCTTCTCTTTGAGAGCGCTGAACTACATGGCACATGTCATTAGGATGCAGCGAGATCTGATTAAAGAGTACGCTGCATCTCCCGAGTCCATCTCGAGTGAGGATAAGCAGGTTTATTCCACCAATGGCCTCTCTAAGATCTGTGTCCAATACATCTATGCGGCTGCTGTCTCATGCTACTGAGGGAGCCGCTAGAGCCAGCGGAGCAGGCCTTGTCATGAGGCGACAGGCCTGGCCCCGCCATTGTGATTTTGCTGAGCCCTTTAAGGCGACCTTGAATGCCCCTTTCGATGGTTCTGCCTTATTTGGCAAGACTGTTCATGAGACACTTGTCCAGAGCGAAAGGACGGAAGACGCTGTCTGCCGCCGGAGTCCGCTTCTCAGCTCCCCAGAGGTCCTTCTCTAAGAACCAAAAGGGACAGAAGAAGATGTGGTTCGAAGTCGCAGCAGTCCCAACCTGCTCGGATAACCAGTCCTTCCGTGGCAGAGGAGGACGGGAGGTCGTCGTGCCAGAGGCAGGGGCTCCTGGCAATTTTGGGTCCAGAGAACCCTTCTCTGAGAGACCCACGCAGCAGCCCGGAAGGCTTGCCCGGCGCTCCGTCCCTGGAGGCAGTGGGGGGGCGCTTTTCGATGCACCTGACTTCTTGGGTGACCATAACAACAGACAGTTGGGTGCTTGACTCATATCCAGAGGATATTCAATTCCCTAATCAAGACCCCCAAAAATCACAGCCTCCCAGATGTTCCACCCGACCAAAGGGCGCAGGCTCAAATCGAGCAGCTGCTAGGAAAAAGAGCCATCCAGCGCGTCCCCAGATCAAGCCGGATTAGGGTTTTACTCCAGGTTCTTTTGGTGCCAAAGAAGACGGGGACTTAAGACCAATTTTAGACCTTTCCCTGTTGAACCTGTCAGTAACCAAGCAAAAGTTCCGGATGGTCACCCTGCAATCTATACTCCCCTTTGAGGAGAACGACTGGATGTGTTCCATAGACCTCAAGGATGCGTACTACCACATTCGGATGGACAGGCGATCCAGGAGGTTTCTTCGCCCGCTGGGAGCCAGTCACTATCAGTTCAGGGTCCTCCCTTTGGTCTCACCTCAGCCCCCAGGGTGTTTACCAAGGTGTTAGCGGTGGTAGCGCCCACCTGAGGCTCCAGGGATTACAGGTCTTTCCGTACCTGGACGACTGGCTCCTGACTGCATCATCAAGGCATCTTCTGTGCTCAGCCAGGGATTACTTCCTTCAACTAGCACCAAGGCTGGGCATAACGATCAACTGGGAGAAATCTTTCCTGAATCCAACTCAAATTATAGATTTCATAGGAGGAAGACTAGACACCAGATCAATGCGAGCCTTCCTCACCCCAGACCGTACGTCAGCCTGAGGTGTCCTGTGACAGCAATCCTTCAACCGTCACCAACTGCAGCTTCGGTCCTGAGGGCCCTAGGTTCTATGGCGGCAGCTATCCGCTTCTAATTCATGCCCGCGCATGCGGGTCCTTCAATGGACCCTTCAAGTTCAGTGGTCTCCTCTTTGTTCGTCTCTAAACGCCCGATTGCGGTCAGCAGAGCGTGCAGGGACTCCCTTCTGTGGTGGCTCCTTTCTCCGAGCCCCTAGCAGGAAGACCTTTTTGCGCTGCATTTCCCGAGCCACAGTGACCACGGACGCTTCTTGCCTCGGGTGGGGGCATTCTGGGAAAGATTGTCCAAGGCACGTGGAATCCCACAGAGACATCATTGCATATAAATGTCCTGGAAATGAGGGCGGTGCTCCTAGCGTTGCAAGCACTTCACCACGTTCTTCCTACAGGGACTATTGCGATTCAGACAGACAACATGTCCGTAGTCTGGTATATCAACAAGCAGGGAGGAACCAGGTCTTATCCTTTGTCGAGAGGCCATGAGAGTCTGGGAATGGGCAATTTCCACCAAACGCTTTCTGATAGCAACACATTCCGGGAAGGTCCAACATCCTTGCGGACAAGCTCAGTCGCACCATCCTTTCTCCACACGAGTGGTCCTAAACCTTCAAGTAGCGAAGAAGATTTTTGCCGTTGGGGCAACCCTGTTGCGATCTTTTGCTTCTCCCTCAAACGCCAAATGCACAATTTCTTCGCTATTCCCCACCAGGGAGTTCGAGGATGCTCTGGTGCATGCTTGGCCTCCCGGTCTCCTTTATGCCTACCCTCCACTTCCTCTGATGCAGAGGTTTCTGCAGAAAGCCAACAGTTTGGGGAGCAGAATGATTCTCATTGCCCCATTCTGGCCTCGACAACCTTGGTTCCCTTCGTATGGTCTCACAAAATCAATCCACCATGGATTCTGGATCCAATTTCGGATCTCATCTCTCACCCTCTGGGAATGCCAGTTCCCAATCTGCGGACCCTGAAGTTGACAGCTTGGCTGCTCCAATTCCAACCTTAATTAGGACTCGGTATCTCTTCACCGGTCAAAGCAATTTTGGTGGCTGCTCATAAACCTTCTACCAGACAGGTTTATCGGAGTAAATGGAAGAGGTTCTCTATATGGGCAGGGCAGAGAACAGTGGATCCCTTTTCAGCACCTATCTCTGCGGTGCTAGAATTTCTAACAGACCTCTTTCATCAAGGGCCAGTTCTTCCACGATTAAAGTACAATTGGCGGCTATATCGCATTATCATATTGGACAGGGCACAGCTCCCCTTATGACAGCGAAATTATGCAAATCCTTTCTCAAGGGAGTTTTTTTATTAAGACCTCCAGTCAAGGAGGTTGTACCATTGGGATTTGTCTTTAGTCTTGCAGGCCCTTACTGCTCCTCCCTTCGAGCCTGCAGCTTCTACTGATTTAAAATTTCTTTCCTGGAAGACTGTCTTTCTGGTAGCTATCACTTCAGCCAGAAGGGTGTCTGAGCTTCAGGCTCTTTGTGTCAAACCGCCTTACCTTTCTTTCTTCCCTGATAGGGTGTGCCTCAGGACCAATCCATCTTTACTTCGAAGGTCTCTTCTGAATCCAATATTAACCAGTCAATCAATTTGCCTGTCTTTTTTCCCAAGTATTCAAACAAAGGGGAATACAAATTGCATTCATTGGATGTTCATAGACAATTACGTTTTTATATTAACAGGACAGCTGACCACAGGAAATCAGATCAGCTGTTCGTCTCCTTTGCTAAATTTGCTCTGGGTAAAGCAGTGTCTAAAGTCACTCTGTCTAAATGGATTGCTAATTGCATATTGCAGGCATATGACACTTCAGGCAGACCTGCTCCTCAGAGGGTTGCTCATTCTACTAGGGCAGTTTCTCGTCAGCCGCCTTTAAGTCCCGTGTTTCGTTGGATGATATCTCTTGGCAGCTACTTGGGCCTCTCCTCATACATTTATTTCTCATTACAAGGTAGATGTTGTTTCTAGAGGAAGAGCATTCTTTGGCTCAGCGGTGCTCCGGAACATCCTTCCATGATGGCCGCCCAAGATTCAGGTAGCTAGGGACTCTGTCCCACAGGTTGCAGACGAATGAAGTCTTCCTACTTCAGATTTAGAAGTTATGTACTCACCATAATGTTCCATCTGAGTAGGTGACTTCATTCGGATGCAACCATCCCCCCCTCTGACCTTTATAGAGCGAGTATTTATGCTGTTTTAGTATACTGTGGTCAGTATTTGAGGCAAACTCAATCTGAGGTCAGTCAGGGCTTGGCAAGGGGTTATGGGTAAGAGGGAGGAGCTAGGAGCTCGGAGCCTAAGCTTTTGAATTGCCGGCTCGGATCCGAGATCGGATCCGATACCCACAGGTTGCATCCGAATGAAGTCACCTACTCAGATGGAACGTTATGGTGAGTACATAACTTCTAATTCAACAACATTCATAACACCTTGGAGGTACAAATAAATAGGATATTGCCAACTATGGAATGTGTAACATACCGACATGCGTAACCACGAGGCTGAAAGACCGATAGAACACAGTACCGGAACAGTACAGCCACGAGTAATAGTATGATGATATGAAGGGACAGTTAGTCACTGCTGCCGGTGTTGCGGTCCACGTAGGTACTGTGTTCAACTGTGTTTGTGAGTGCCGTAGTCTGTGTAAGTGTGCGTTGAGGGTGCCGTGTGCGTCTCCATGTGACTGTAATGTGTGTGTGTGTCTGCAACATGTGTTTGTTAGTGCCAAGTCAGAGGCAGATCAGTACGGTAGGTGTGGGTATAGCTAGCCGTAGGCATATGGTTACCACCTGTCCCACAGTAGGAGGGACAGCCCCACCCTGGGCAGGTGTGTCCTGACATAAAACAGTACAAAGGGCAAATGTCCGAGATGGTAGGACATTAATATGTCCCATATATAATGTAATAGTCGTATTTAATAGTTATGCCTGTATGTAAGAAATGTAAATGTTACATGCAATATGATAAGTAGCCAAAGTCCCACAATAATAGGTATGTATTGAAGATAAAAGTATGTGCTAACCTGTGTACTGAACGTGGCTACGTGTTGGCCTGTAAACACCGCTGTGTGTCCCGCAAGTGTCCAACAATGACCATATGAAAAGGTGGCAACCCATGGCAAACAGGCTCTTCTACCAACACAACTGCACTGACTGCAAATATCTGGGACAGAAATACAAGGGATAGCTGTCACTTACACATATCCCTTGAAATATCGCTGCAATTCCGGAGGTATACAAGTAGCAAGCTCACCTGCAGACGATATAGAAACCAATTAACAACGGCCCAACGTACAATCCCGTAACATAAGTCTACTAACTGTTAGCTCTCTAATTAGGGACGGAGCCCACACACATATATATGGATTATGTAGAAATGCAAGGCCCACAAACCTGTATATGCTACGTACACCCACCGACATCCCCCACACTAGAAACTAAAGCAATACAGACTGTAATAGCAGTACAAACATCCAGTCAGTCAATTACATCTGCAGAACCTCCAACATACCGTGTGAGAGACACAATTAAAGGCGTCATGCAAAATTGCAGGCGTTGTATAATGGAACAAACAGCCATGTTACAGGTTTTGTTTGCAATACTCCGTTATCAGATGTTGGGATGACAGGTACACCCACATGTTGAACCAAATACTCTACCTGTCACACACAATCCACGGGGGACATGAATCCAAAGTATACTTGTCTCCATGCATAGCAGTTGCAATTACACATAACAAAACACAATACAGACCATCTCCCCGAAGGTGTGGCAAATAGGCAACGCCCAAGTGGAGGATTCAATTATACCCCACTGTTGCCACGTAATTGGTGAATGGAGTAGCTGCACAGCTGATATGCAAGTAATTAGTCACTCAGGAACACCAATTGGCGGGATGAATCCACGTTACAGGTATCGACGTATATAAGGATGACTTGCCAGACATTCCAACCGTATGCTCATACCGAATACCAGTTGAAACACTGTGAGAGAGATAGAAACGAAACACCGTAATGATAACAAGGTATGTAGAACACCCGATATGTAAAGTTATGTATAGCATGATCTGTATTAATTAGTTTTACTGTATGTATAGCCTGGTTTGCATTAATTAAACGTGTCCGCAATGCATAAAGTGGGGAAAGGTATTTATGTAGTGATGTCTTGTTGAGCATACTAACGCTTGTAGAAACTGTGCATCCAGCAGTGGGACACAAGGTACACAGCACAGACACCACAAGGGATGCTACATGAGGGTGTTAAACAGAACAATTCCATACAACCCAACGTCAGTGGTAGGGTATGTCCAACAAGGATGTGCCATAGCAGGGGATAGTATATGTTGATATACTGTCAAAGCACGCATGTGTATGGGCATATAACATTAATGACATATCTAAGGTGGTCCCACTGTGCAAGTATGCTTTGCATTATGGGATACTATGTGAAATATATGTAATGTATAGTATTGTAGGTAGATATGACAGATATTCTACACAGCATAACAGGCATATCATGCATACCACAGGTATCGTCTATTGGCGTGTACAATAACAGGATACATATGGCTTATAGGCATGGGACATTGTAATAGCATGATAGCTAATCTAAATGGAAGGGCTACCAAGTAACCATGCACAAAGGACATGTAATAGCTTCACAGGTGCATAGTGGGGTACTATGCAGTCTGGCAAGTCCATGTGTAAGCACAACTACAGTGTTCACACTAGTGGCACCTCTCTAGGGTAGTGTCCTGTGAACAGCAGAGCCATGTGTCACCTGCATCCCTGCACAGTACAGCCACTGCAGTGATCCCAGGCCTACATGTGTCTCCCAACCACCAAGGGAGGTATCACATGAACAGTGCTACTGAGTGTCCCTGTGTGATGTACATAGAACTTATGTTCCAAAGCATGGTGAGTGTCTGGTTTGGGAATGTAACCCTCAAGCACATCCCACTCATTGCAGCGTGTGTGCACATATCCATGAGCATGTTGCTCACAGCGGCTTCTGCTTATGTCGCGTATGAGGAGTATATCCATTAATAATGTTGTGGACATGGGCCCTGTCTGATCAGCAGAGGTTACCCCTGAGTATGTAGTATGCAAATGTGTACAGATGTGGTGTCCGTAGTGTAGCCGCATAAACTGTCGGAGCTCAGTAAATGTCATGGCGTGTTAATGTTGTGGTATGTAAAGCTGTAGCTGTTGTGTAAGGTACACACTAAATGGGGTGGTGTACCCTTGAATGTGTGTAGATGTCTTGAGTTCAGAGGTACAATGGGTGCCTATGTACCAGCTACACACCCAGTTCAGATAGGTGTGGCCACGTAGAAGGATATCCACGCCACAGTGGCAATACGGTAACCACAGGAGTGGGTGCAACATATGCGTGTACTGCAAACATGTACAATGTGATATGTATGTAGGGGACTACCACCCATGTGATAGTCAGTGGGTGAATGGTGTAATGCAAAGGTGATGTTCATGCACCTTGTGTCATGCAGCTTGATGCCATGATAGTCATATAATGTATCTGTCACAGCGACACCCATATGGATGGAGTCAGTATCAGCTGGTGGAGCAATCATGGTGCTTTGTATGCAGGGGTTTGAAAGCTAGGCAGGAAAGTCCCTGTGCTAGCCTGTACCACAGGGAAGCATATACTGAACATGAGGGGCCCTACGACTGAGGACTGTGTTATGCCAAATGTACCTGACATGTAGTAGATACTATGGTATGCTGGCCTCACTGTGTGTGTCCTGTCCATGAGCCACATTGCATAACATCCTGAGACATAGGGTACGTTGTGCAGGTGGATGTGTATGTTGTCAATACCAGAATAGAGAATGGTGCTGAAAGGCAATGAGAGGATAATGTAGGATGTGTGGACTCCCGTACCATCAGCAACTGCCTTGGTAACTGTATGAAAGGAGTCCACCATGTGTAGGGGCCATGCTCTGGCCCTAACAAGCCCAACCCGGGTGACAGCAAAGAATGGGAGCCCAACAATGTCTCTGTGAATGACGTCCTTGATGATCTGCCCCATAGCCATGCAGAACAGTCCAGACAGGTGTGTAGGACTATAGTCCCACTCATGCATTGTGGTGCCACCTGTGTGTAGTGTGATAAATGCTGCTGTGTGCCATTCAGGGGCTACCATGTCTGAAACAAGGCTATTACTGAATATGGTGGCCTAGTGGGGAGACATGTCAGTCAGAGGTTGGTGGACATCACAGCCTGGGACATTGGAAGGTGACATGGGGCCAGTGTCCCAGGACATTTAGAGTGCAGGTCAGTACTGTGTAGGTGTGACCACGGGGACACCACAATGTTCCTGTATGGATTGTGGCCCTGTAGTGAGTGAGAGGGTGTAATGTTAGCATTGAATCCATCCTCCAGCATGTTGCCAACATCACCTGGGTCTGTAATGTACCTGAGTGACTGTTGTATGTGACAGCAAATGCGGGTGTTGCCATCGACTACTGACATACCACCATAATGCCTGGTGGTACACCCCGGAATGTGTCGCAGTCATGTTTACATAGCTAGTCTTGGAGTATGTGATGAGGGACCCTGTGGCCCTACCACAGCTGACCAGTGTGCCACCCAGCCCTTGGGAATGTACACCACTGTGCAACAGCCTACACCTGTTGTTGCACATCATATGTCCATGGAACATGACCACCAGAGTTGCATCTGTTACCTGGTGTGTACCATCATGGCTCTGTGTGGAATAGCATGATCCATGTAGTTGTGTACATGCTAATGAAGTGCACTGGGGTATTTGTCAGCATATGTATGTGCATTGTCTATCTGCACGGGTGTCATGACATTAACAACCGCTGTCAGCAGACATCTGTAGTAGGTGTTGTAGTACTCATGTACTGTGTATGCTGTGATGGGTGTGGTGCTGGGATGTGGCTAACAAGGTTGAGTAGCATATGTTCGGAATCCACCAATGAGGGGATAACCCCAGGTGTGTAACACCAGTCACATGGTGGTAGTGTTCATGTCAAGGTTAATGTAGGTCTTGGAGGTGGTGTGTATGGGTTGATCCAGCAGAGCAGAGGTTGTGACTCATGGATGTGTCGGTACATGAGTGGCTATCCCAGTTAAGTGTGGGGTAGTGTCGGTCACACATCAGTAGTAGCTGTCTGAGGCCCACTGTCCAATATACCAACAAATAAGGTATGTTAACCGTGGGGTATGATGTTGACTCTGTAGCTTGTTACAATGTGTATAGTGGTCCTGGACACAGTTAGTTGCACGTGGAGCACCTCTGGTGCATTGTGCTAAGTAACTAGCCAGGATGTGTGCATAACATAGTGGGATATGGGAACCCCTCAGCTGTGGGTGTGCCGTTCCAGGTATGTGCCTGAAAGGTATGGTCTGTCTATAACCTGTCATTGCAGGTGAGCTCTGCAGAGCCTAGAGGCAGGTCCCAGTCACTGCAGAGATGTTTGAGTAGTGCATTATAAGGTGTGCCTTGCCTGCGTGCATCACAGAGGAAGATGCAAGCATTGTGTCACATGACCCCATGTTGTACTTGCCAGTTCCTGTTCTGCCAGTGACAGTTATTGGAAACTGTACAAGACAGGCAGTATAGAAGCAGCAAGAGCCTTACATGTGAGCTGTACTCCCACGGCTGACAGGTGCAAGTCATCTGTGCCTCAGCATTGTGTTTGACCAGGTCAGTCAAAGCAGACAGATATCAGATGCCTGTGGAATGACAATAGGAGCATAGGCAACTGTTGAAGTGACACATTTGGTCATTGTACAGTGGTATCGTGTCCGGACGAATGCAAAATGCTCCCCAGGGCGTGGCCCACACCCTCAGGGCTATAAGACTGGCGAGCTATTGCATGTCCCTGCGCACAAAGTCTGTGAGGTGCCACCACAGGGCAGTCACACTAACATGGAGAATGACAGTCACATCGTACCTGGTGAGGTGTGGCATGGGTGCATAGGTTATGTTGCAGAAGCAGTTACCCGACAGCAAGATGTAAGCCACTATCGCCTTGTGTAGCCTGCTGTGTGGAACTGCAGTGTGACTCCCTACAGAGTCACCTATGACTGGTGTGTTGTGAATGTTATAACTCCCACTGGCTGTATGTGATGGGCACACATGAGTCTGTGGGCTATACGTTGGTGATGTTGTCTGCCATGATGGGGGCTACCTCTGGTGCCTACACTGAGTATGGAGACGTACTGCACAGGTTGTCCTCGTAGGTGTGGCCAGTGGTGTAGATCATGTGAGACTATGTGATGGGTTGGGTGTGTTGCGAATGTTACACATCCCCAAATGACTGTCAGATGCAGTCAGGGTTGGTGACAGCATTACCCCCAGCCATAGCTGTCATCCTCCTGTCCCCAAAATGAGGAACATTAGCCCTCATAATGTGTGACAAATGGGCAAAATGTGGAACACTTACAACTGGCTTACTAACAGCTTCAACTAGGAAGGGCATATGATGGCTAAAATAGGCTGGTTTTATGTATAAAAAGGATATTCTAATGAATTAATATGATTCCCATCTATTTAGCCATGGCTAGCAGGTAAACAGTTTCCAACAATGAATGTGTGACAGACCCTTCCAATGTGGAACCTTGAGGAACATGCACCTTTTAAGACCCCAAATGAGGTACGTTCCTCGTAATGAGGTACACTTGAGAGCTATGCCCCCAGCACGGCTGCAGAAGTGCATCCCCCACAGGCTGTAGTTTCGTATGTTGGGAGGTGAGCATTGAATGTGTACATGAGACAATTGCTCTCTTGCCACATGTATGACATATCCCTCATATTGACAGGCAGTAGCACTGGTACGTGACAGTTGGACATGCCTGTATATACAACCATGTCCCACAGGATATGTGCATTACGTGTGTACAACAGCTGTTGTACCATAAGCAAGCTGGGAAGTGTTGGACAGCCAGTCTACCTGTGGGAAATGGTGTGGAATGAGTGCTATACTAATCAGTAGCTCATGACATGCTCACAAGTTCTGAACAAGTGCCTAGCATGACCATACAATACAGATAGGGTGTTGGATAATATCAACCCACAAGTGGTGATGACAGTCATTTTGGGTGGCACCGCACTATAACCCTGCTGAGTATGGTGTGCATGTCCATGAACCATTATCACTGTAGATGTTAGCAGTACAGATGTACAACACAGCACGGATGTTTGATTACAAATACCTCTGTATGTCACAGGAGTGTTCCCCAGTGGCCTGTTGACAGACTCACAACTACAAAAGGTGCAAGAGTGACATGTGCACATCACACCAGTGCCAGCTACAGTAGAACAGGGTTAATGTGTTGTACCCCACCCTCAATGTAGCCCATACCACACAGACAAATGTTAGGCATCTGTGTATGTAAGGCTTTGAATGGCCATGACCCATCAGTACAGCTGTGTCAGTGTTGTGAACAACATACAGAATGGGCTGTGTGGGTAAGGTGTGTGACATGTGTGCACAGTCTGATGGATGATACCAGCATTGTCACCGCTAGGTGAACATCCCTGTACCCATAAACTACTACCTAGGCTGTGGTCAACATTATGGACACTGTGTAAGGGATGGTGCTGTGCAGTGCACCCCCCGACTTGGTGACGTCTCCAGGCCCCTTAGGTAGTCATATGAGGTACCCATGTCATGTCAGGGTGCCATCCATGAGCACGGAGATCACTGGACAGGCATAAACAGTACTGTGGTGACCAATATTGGATCACATACCACCTTTAAGGGGTAATGGCTATGCATGGATGTGCAATACCAGCCTTCACAATCCTCACCTCCACTATGCAGCATGCTGTCTACCTTGCAGAAAGACATTTGCTACACCATGATGATGGACATGCTACATGTCCATATCCTGATCTATAAGACATATGTCATGGACAGCCACCGTCCTAATACTAGGATCACCACAGGCTGGACAGATCCCTGTGCCATATATGTGATATACTCCCGCCATACCATGCAACCCTGTCCATCAAAGCTGCACATGTCATCCCAGTCATACATGGTGTGATGGCCGCATGGTAGATGTACTATCAACTGACTGGATCAGTAATGTGGCACTGATGCACCTTGCGGTGGCATAATGGCTGTCTGTTACAGCTTGGAAACCGTACCCGCACATACTATGGTTGATAACCATCCCTGCGAATGTCGTCTGACTAGCCATTGTCCCATGTCTATCACATGTGCAATACAGGCGATCCGTGGCAGGATGTTGAACAGTTGTACAGTGCTGTGTAGATGTATATGGCAAAACACATGCATGTACAGGTGTCCATACGTATGTGTGCATTGTCACTGTTCAAGTCCATTACGGCTGTGTCTGTGTTGATATGTGACATATACACAGCATCCAGGTCAACAGCCTTACCGTGGACACATCCAGGCATGTGCAGATAGGTAAGAACACAAGTGCAGGCAAATAGACATGCCCACAGCAAGACAGCATTTACATGGTGAATGAACACTGTAATGAGGTGACACACATATATGGTGATGATATCCAATGCATAATAGGTGTGAGATGTGTGTGACACAAACACGTCAGTCATGTCAGTGTCATGATGCTTTGCAAAGATAACTGTGCAGATGTAGTAGATGTCATAGAAATGTATGTGCAGCAGTATCTCTGTGCATCTCTGAAACTGTGACCTGTCACCATCATTATGTCTTACAGATAATGCCCCGTACACGCCTCCCAGCATACAGCCGCCAGGAGGATGATGTCCTCATCCCACAGCTCCATGACAACTATGACTTGTTGTTCAGCCATGTGCCACAGCATGCCCAGCAGCAGGATGACCTGTGGCAGGATCTACGCAGGAGGGTGAACGATGTGGGTGGCCATAACCACACCTACCAGCAGGTGCGCAGACACTGCACGTACTTGATACGACATGCAAAACAGCGTACCACTGCAATCACCAGGGAACTAGGTGGAACAGGTGGTGGGCCACCAACCCAGCCCCCACTCACACACACCGAGGAGCTACTGGCCAGTCTGGGGACACCCAGGGAACAGCATCCACAAACACTAGCTGCCATCGTGGAGGTAGGTGTCTCCCAACCAATTAGCCTGGAGTTGCCTGGTGAGTCAGTACTGCACATATGGCTATTATATCCCATTTAGTTGCATGTGTCACTGTACATTATGTAAAGTAACAACATATGCAAGGTATGTGGACACATGCTGCATACTACAGTATGCTACATGTGTATGCACACATGTGCATACTATATGCTATTACACAGGTGAATGTGTTCACATGCACAGTGCAACCTGTGGCTGTCATACAGTCATGGATAATGTTCATACTGCTGTGTCACCCCTATACAGGTACCTCTGGCATGCCGCACAGACATGAGTCCGTTGCAGGTGAGACTGTCATCAGTATCAGGCATGTTACAGTGTAGATCTATTTGCCATGTGGCCAGTTAACACTTGCACACCTGATGTTTGTTCCAGTCATGATATGCAGGTCGCATCACCCATCATTCACACAGGCCACCCATGTGCAATATATACAAACAAAATGATACACCGACTTGAAACCACAGTACTTGTCATTGCGACATGTGTGGTCAGCTGTGCATTCAACGGTGGAGGTGTCCTACAATGGAGGCATATGTAGTATGCATTGGAACAACATGTGTGGTACGCACACGGTACCACACAGTGAGCTGTGATATGGGCAGCCCACAGGTGTCACCATTGTGTCATATGCCCCTGCATTGGGTGCACACATTGTGATGTGCCACCCGACATGTCCCAGACATGTAGTGTTCTGTCTGCAATATTGTCACACTATCGCATGATCTATACCCCACAAACCAAACATACAACCCGTTGTCTGCATAGCCCTGTGGATTGTGACATATCTGACATCTATGGGTGTATATCATATGGCACACCACAGACATGTGAGATAGATGGCCATCACACACATTTGGCCAGCACATGTGCACACATGGCCATGGGGGATGGCCAGACATGTAGCCACACAGTACATGGGATGTGTATACACCCTGTTGCACATTGTCCACACATGGTTCAATTATAGCTGTAGTTGACCGATTATACAGTTGATGTGGTACACTGGACATCCTAAAAGCCTGTGCACAGCTACTGGAGGTGTCACTGAAGTCTACCATATACGATCTGTTGAAGATCACAACTGTGTTGCAGTTATGGCTATGCAGTGTGTACATATTATGCATTCTACAGCAACATAGATGCCTCATGATGCCATGCAATGGCACAGTGTCTGTACTTCACACTGTATAGCAATGTAGATGGCTCACACTACCCTCCCATGCTCATGCACATTTGCTAAACATGCATTCTATCTGTAGGGCATACACACAACACTGCAATGTGAAGCCCATTATGATGCTGTACATGTGTCAGAACACCATTGTGTCAGACATGTATGCATGTTATTGCACATGTCAGCACATTACATGTCAAGGTCACGTCAGCCATGTGTACTGTTATCCTGTTCTGGGCCAAATGGTGTATCACGGGGATGCATGCATACTACCATGATTGTGTGAACTGCATGGCTACTGATATGACACCTGCTTGCTGTAGTGTGCACCCCAGGGAGGTATGCTTACTAACACTATTAATGTCTGAGCTGCATGCCCTCTGCTGTATCACAGGTATGCTGCATGCCATCTGATAAATCACATGCATGGTGTGTGTGTGTGTGTGTGTGTGTGTGTGTGTGTGTGTGTGTGTGTGTGTGTGTGTGTGTGTGTGTGTGTGTGTGTGTGTGTGTGTGTGTGTGTGTGTCTGTGTGTGTGTGTGTGTGTGTGTGTGTGTGTGTCTGTGTGTGTGTGTGTGTGTGTGTGTGTCTGTGTGTGTGTCTGTGTGTGTGTGTGTGTCTGTATCTGTGTCTATTGTACTTTACAGTATTTCTTTGCATTCACAGGTGATGTGGGTGCGTTACCCTCCTGCGGTCCATCTTATGTCAGTGTCCCCACAGATACTAGCGGTGATGAACAAATGCATGAGGTACAGGCAGGGTTGTCAGGGGCTGAATCTGTGCCAATGGTTACCATCCCAGCTATGTCCCCTCTTCCAAGACACAGTTCTGCTGCCAACACATACCGCATCACCAGTGGCCATAGAGGAAGGACAGTCAGCATCTGTTAGCGTGGAACAGGAATGTGTGGTGGCTACAGAAGGTGTGTCTACACACCATGGTGTCTGTGTAATGACTGCAGATGTGCCACACAGGCATGTGGCCAGTGCTGCTCATAGGAGGACCTCTGGCAGACATGCACCTGCAGGACAGAGCGCAGCAGCTGGTATCACCAGACGCATGTTCCAGACTGTAATGGTGGCACAGGCATGTGCTGAACGGCAGAACAGAGAAAGGCAGAGGCTGCAGAGGGCTGCTATCCATACCCCAAATTACAACATCCAGGCATTGGCAAATGCTCAACAGCAGATTGCTGATGTTCTGGATAGGCGATTGGGTGAAATGGTCGGAATCCTTGACCGAGGCATGGCAATCCGCGAGCGGGAGCTATCTGTGCTGGAACATCTGGTAGGAGTGAGGCGTAGGCCACGTGGATGTAGGCCAGCAACACCACCTAGTGTAGGTTGACGTGAGCGTGCCAACTCACATGCCCACTCCCATAGTTCCGGTAGCAGTAGCAGTGCAGCTGGTGCTGCACTGTCAACACCAGGACACAGCAGGCCATGTGGACGTGGCCCTGGACATTCCCAGTGGGGACACGGTTCCAGCGGACATGTGTCGTTGGACAGTGGCCACTCTGTACCTCCACCTGGTAGTGCCTGTGCAACCCCAGGCAGGCACTGGTCACGTGGCCATGGACAGACACAGTGAGCTGTACAACCTGGTCTGTACAATCTGGGGCTGTCAATTATACCCCGTGTAGGCCTCACAAATGGCAGACCTGTGTACACACATACACACACACACAGCAAACACAACTGTAAGGCTCCACAACATCCACATGCATTCTGAACAGACATGTCCAATCAACTCACTGGCCCTTACACACACACATGATGTTATCCATTGGTGCAGCCTATGCCCCTGGCAAACATATCACCCTGTGCATATGATGAAGCCTGTGCCACATCCCTGTCATCCAAACCATCAGTGCAGGGTTATGCACAAATATTCTGATGCACAGGGTGAACAGAATAGTGAGAGGTGTATGTAATATTACCTGTGTATGCATAGTGAGGGATGTGTATGTTGCAGTGTTGTGTGTGAATACAGAGAGATGTGTATGTGACATAGGTTGTGTACTGTCGACATGCACCGGTCATACCATGTAGTGCAGGTGCAGCATGCATTGTGATGTGTTCACGGTATGTGTCTCGGTTACATCTGTAGCACCATGTTGGTTGTGATACCCTGGTTCCCTCCTATGGTGTACTTGCATGTGCCTACAGGTAGCAGTGTTTGCATTCCCCACGTGTAACTGTGGATTACTCACAGGCACGCCTGGCAATATCAGCATGCTACATGTACCCTCAACCTGACTGTTGGAAACACCAACATGACACAGATGTCCGCACATATACTGCACCTGACGCATGTGGTCAGTGCCACAGGCTACACTGGACAGAGATGTGACATACATAGCAGGACACATTACAGGTATGGTGACATGGTGCAGGAGTTGTACACAGCAGTCTGGCCAATGATGATGTGAGGTGTCACTTGGTAGCTGGAGGCCACACTGTGCAGCAGTAGGACCCTGTAACAGTACGGGAACATGGCCACATTCACGGGGTGTACACCACTATAACACACATCCCATAGTGTGCAGGTGGGGATCCTTGCCTTTGTGGTCATCACCCTTACAGTACTATGTACCCACACGACGTGTCACAGAGAAGGAACATGCACAGGTAGCCAGTATGGCTGGGACCTATGGCATCAACAGGGTAGTGCACTGCATCACTATTACGGGTTAGTCACCACGTGGGGTTAGTGATCATTTCTCACTGTATATTAGCATACACCCTCACACCAAGCACCAGACATACATACAGACACACACACACACACTGTGGTGACCACACGTGTATACGGACAGCCAACGTGTGTGATGCACCACACCGGCCGACGTCATGCTTCCCACACTGACGTATGTACAGATCTCTACAATGGTGTACAGGGATGTGTAACAACTGGGACATATTCCCCGCGATATGTGGCATCTCTGGTCACACATTCGGACACACATGGCAGTGGGAATGATACACCTGCCATATGATGACACGTTTGATAGACATGCAGCGGTAATGACTGCATTATGTGTACCAATGCTATATCTGGCAAATGTGCTGCTATATGCACACGGGAAGTTGTAGGTGTTACAGGTGCCATGTGACATATAGTTGGTAACACCTGACCGCTGTGGATGCATTATGTCAGCACCGTCATGTAACAGCGACATAGCGTACTGTTTGCACATGGCATGATAGGATGGTGTGTGACACAACTGTGAGCCACCCCCTGCACACATACATCTACACAGGTGGTTCACCACTGTATGTACACACATCCTTCCATACGTGCTGTTTGTATGTCACCGTATACAGGTGTCAATGATGGGTCTGCATTGCGACTGCACTGCATGTAGTTAGGTGCAACTATGTTACGGACATCGGCCACTGCACATGCATGGTTGCTGCATGCACAGTACAGATGCCACATGTGTCTCCTGTTGCCATGTTTGTATGCATTGCTATTGTTGGACATGTGTGTTGACATACATAACACATGGACTGTGGTATGATATCACGGGTGTCACAGGCGACCAGTACAAGGGTATGTGTCCCGGTCAACATTGCTACCCCCTGTAGTGTGTGCATTCAACAGACATGGACCCACCTTCCATTTGTGTGTGTAACATTGATTAGGCCACTGTTATGCACGAGGTACATCAAAGGCTATGTATGTATGTATTGTGTGTGCAGTCCATGCACACATTCACACAATCACATGTATGACATATCCAGATGTGTGTGTTCATTGGTGTACAGCAACAGTCATGTGTCACAGCTGTGTAAGGGCCGTGGTATGTCTTGAGCTGACCTGTTCATGTATACTGGTATCACTGCAATGCATAACACCTGTTGGATCCCTGTTGGTACATGTGTACTCTGCACAGCTGGTGTACACCTCTGTACAGCCCAGTGGTCATGTGTCACATGGTGTTGTGGTACTGTAAGGCTGTGTAGTGCTGCACCGATGACATGGTGATGACTTGACAGCTACAGTGTACACTGCAGTGTGTACGTGTGTAACCTGCACCTGTGGCAGCTGTGATGGCAGCTGTGTGTGTACAGGTCACTGCATGTGTGACCGCCCTGTGCGTGAGGACAGTTATACCTTACTGTGCCCTTCTGTACTGTGCCCTTCTGTGTGTACACTCCATCTGCATGCACGACAGGCCTTTGCAACAGCTAAGTGTGTGAGCATGCCCAGTATGCTGTTGTGTAGATAGACACACAGTACAGTCCATGTACGCAGTTGTGTAGATGGACACATGGTACAGTCCAAACTGAGACTTTCCGTGTTTACACTCCATCTGCATGCAAGACAGCCTTTGCGACAGCTAAGTGTGTGAGCATGCCCAGTACGCCGCTGTGTAGATCAACACACAGTACAGTCCGAACTGACGTATATTACCAGGTGTGCGGCCATGGCCAATGACACCTTGTGTCGGTGATGTCCCTCTGTGTATGGCCATGGCCGTTGACATCCTGTATTGCCATGGTGGTCATCCAGGCAATAGATTTCCGTCTTCAACATCAGGATGGATGCCTACCGAGTACACACTGGGTGATTATCTGGAAGGGTGTACTGTCTGTGGTACGTACTGTGTCTATGTATTGTTGTTGTAGTGCTCCATACATGTATAGTTGCCCCGAGTACACCACTGCCGTGTGGTTGTATACGTCTACCGTGGGACAGTACTGTGTCTGATCGTACACACTCTATACAATCCCTGCCGGCGTCCTGGCATTTGCGGATGTTGACATGCACCTAGAAGAATGCCTGTGGGACTGCTGTGTTTAGTAATCTCAGTAGCGCGTTCTGTAAATGCGTCATGCTGTAGTGTGATAGGGTAGTTAGGTGGAAGCTCGATTCCCAGCCCTGCCAAGTGTGTGTGTGTGTGTGTGTGTGTGTGTGTGTGTGTGTGTGCGCGCATACTCCCATCCACCTGAAGACTCAGGTTATGCTTTTAGATGCTTCACACCACAGATATATCCTGCTGACGTCTTTGCCTTTGCAGATGTCAACACGCACCTAGAAGGATGCCTGTGGCACTGCTGTGTTTAGTAATCTCGGTAGTGCGTTCTGTAAATGAGTCATGCTGTAGTGTGATAGGGTAGTTAGGTGTAAGTTCGATGCCCTGCCAAGTGTGTGTGTGTTTCCAGCTGCATGACAACAGTACATTGCTTTTACAGTATTCACTCACCATAACATCTGTGTGGCGTCTTTGCCTTTGATGCCGCTGTCTACAGGCTAGACGTATACCTGTGTGATTTCCGTGATCTACTACTCAGGGTTGCACGTTCTGTCACTGCGTAATGCCGTTGTGGTACAGTGGTTACGTTCGTGTTCTGCTCACAACCCTGCCACGTGTGTGTGTGTGTGTGTGTGTGTGTGTGTGTGTGTGTGTATGTCTGTATCTATATATATATATATATATATATATATATATATATATATATATATATATATATATATATATATATTTTCTGCCCATAACTCTGCTCTTGCATGGACAGCTGACTGTTTCATGTATCGCATATTTGCATAGCTTTTACATACCAATGGGGTATGTTGCAAATCTCAACATTGTCCATGCAACGTTCGTGTTACGGGCGGTGTTGCATGCCCTTACAGGCGTTTGCTGTATAGCTTGGCAGACATTTATCCTTGCTGTACTCTCACTTTACTCGTACACGCCGGAGGCTTCATGTATCATGGCCTAGCTTTGCTGTGTGTATGTCTATTTGTGCTGTGTGCATGGCTGTGGGTATGTCCCACTATCATCATTTGTAAAGGTGACAGCCCTATAGGTACTTCATGTAGACTGCTGTGTCATTTGACATGTCAGCACATACCTGCGGACAGTACTGAACGTCCTACTGCAGCGCTTTTCATACCTTCTGCGTTATCTTGCAGTCGATAATGCCGTTTCTTCACACATGTATCAGTTTCTGATCATACCACTCCACCTCCTAGAGCAAACATCTGGACAAAGCCTTAACTGATAGTGGGACACATAGGGGCAGTATTTACATATTGCTCTTACAAAAGTAGATAGTTGACACAATAATAGGTTTTGCATTAGTATGACTTTTCCGACGGATTTGGTGTCTTAAACTCACATGTTTGTCATTATTTCATGACTTCAGTTCTCAGGAATTTGGCAGAATGGTACTGATTTTACGTGGAACACACCAAACATATAAGGCAGAACTCTGCACATTCTGCGTAATTCTATACAGTTGCAGAGTATGTGTCTGATACAAGATATCAACTTTCTGACACCAATACACACACTGTATGGCGGCATCACAGGCCACATGCATTTACATTTATATTGCTGGACACACCCACCCAGAGGGTTGTATTCCTCACACAGGCCAACAGCTGCTTATCCACACTAATTAGTCTGTCATGTACCGTATGTGTACGCCGGTTTTTGCGCTTTCCGTCAGTGGCAGAGCTAACATACGAGTATGTGGGACTGGACATTGTAACGGTGACACTGCATTTGACTATTACCTGTATTCATTCATACGGGGATTATTTGCTTGGACATGTTGTGACTACAGGTATGCAGTTGTACATTACGCAAATGTCATGGCTTGTTACTGTACATATGTACTCGACCTCTTTGAGCAACAAATCTGCGCAAACCCTACATGATGGGGAGAGTAAGAGGGACACATTTTAACTAGTTTCCTTACAAGCTTATAACGTTGATAGAATACTATAGGTTTTGCATTGTCATGACCCTTCTGCGGGATGTGGAGTGCTATATGCCTTAATGCTCATTATTTCGTGACGTCAATCCACACCTATTTACCGGACAGACGCAGGTTGTCAGAGGCACACAACACTATGAGCCAACACTCTGGTCATTCTGCGAATATCTGGACAGTTGAGTGATATGGTACGAACCTCTGTAATACGCTGTTGTGTTCTGACACAGCAGTAGCTCAGCATTAGGGACAGATGTCGGGACGTGCTGGCAGACAGTTGAGTTTCAGACTTCATACTCCGGACATTAATGCTATTGTGCAAACTGTCATTCTATGATATATCTATATTTATCCAGCCACATGGATATATTCCTGCTTGCACCTGTTATACATTCTACGGATCTCACTCCTCTGAGCTCTCCATACTCCTGCTCCTCTCTACCCTTCAGCTTAACCAGACTTAGCTGACACTCACTTGACTCCCAGTATGTCATTGTTGTACATTTCTGTATTACCACTACAAAGTCTGGATTTGCACCGTCTTATTATGCACATGTTATGCATGTGTATTTCCTGACTGTATGCCTTTTACTCTTGTATTTTACCTTTAACATTATGTAGCCTTTATTTCCTTGTATTGCTTGTGGAGCTTTTCTACCGGCCTCCGCTGTTACTGGGCACTTCTTCGCCCAGTGGACTTCCGTACTCAGACTGCACATACATGAATAACTTCTAACAGCTATCTTTGCATATTGTACCTGCTGTTGTACCTTTGTCTCACTTGTAGTCATGGCTCTGTCCAGATATCTAGCTCACACAGGTTGCCAGGTATGGTCGGTCACCGCACACACTAGGTATCCCTCACACTTCATCAGGGTTCTCCTGTTAATGTCGGGTGTCTTCCTCACCCTTCTGCCGTTTGCCACTATGCAAGTGTGCGATATATTCTCCCGCATATTTGTGTGGGGACACGTGCGTCACGGGAAGGTGTTTTATCCTGGGTACTGGGTTATGAATGACCACTCAGGTCTGGACAGTGTCTTGGACCTGTACTTCACGTTCTGACTTGTGTCCAGATATGTACAGGATTGGACATCTTGTCGTCATAAACATTCTACTATTTACACAGGTTACTTATCCCGTAAGGGATATTCCAGAAATTGGACCATTCCACACAGAAACAATATCGAAATGTATTTTGGCTTTATGAAAATGTGCAGGGTGTTTAACATGCAGGGAATACATGGTTTGCTATCCTGACACTGCCTAGGGTGACAATACCTACTACATATGCGTAGGGGTCGGTATGTGTAGCTGTGTCTGCAATGGACCAGTGGGCCACGTACGGGTGGATTTGGTGGATGTTCTGTTACGGGGCTGGGTTGTGTGATGTGGAGGGTATGCTGGGTAGCCCATTATGCAGCCAGGTGTGTTGCATTTGTTATGGCCAGTTCCATCAGGACCAACCTGTGGGTATGTGACGGTGACATATCTATACATTTTGATCGCACATTTGCATGATAAATATGTTTGTGGGATTGTGTTCTGCACTATGGCCTGTCTGCATGTCTTGCAGCTGTTTCTCCATGTGTTTGTGTTTATGTCCACTTCACCCGCTGCCCCCTCCTATACCTCTGGTTCACCTTTTCTGCATATGACACAGTATCACCTTTGTGGGTTTTACCATTAACCATCCACCCCTCACATGCAAATTACTCACATCTGATAGCTCACTACTTTTGTTGTTGGGCCATGACACGGCCAGAGTAGCACATTGACTGCCCTACAGGTGTCGGGTACCTTTATGGTTGTGTGGACTACCCTGCCATGTTTGCTTCCCACGTGCTATACCTCACACACATAGGTACATGCCCATACTTCACTTTCGTTACTTAGTTGGTATACCCGGGTACTACCCATTCGGCTGTGTCACATACTAGTTTGGCTTCTACCGATAACTCCCAGGAATTGCAGACCTGTTGTGCTCATTGGGGGGATGGCACCTTTTCCGATGTCCATGCTATTCCTTCCACATATCCGACTGTTGTGGACAATACCTCCCCACAGTCTACGGTACTGTTTCCACCTTTTCAGTTGGCCACGATGTAACATTTGCGGTGGACACAACACATTTTCCATGCCGACACATACCCATGGTCAGTTCGGCAGATAGAACTTACAACTCTTGCCTATATCTAAGCTTTAGTCTTGTAGCATTTCAGTGGCTTATTCTTTTTGTTATGACATTTATGTCATATACGTGTGGAGAACAACTGTTTAATGCCACTATTACATGACGTCTGAGGGATAACTATGTCCTATGATCTCTGCACATTTGCCATGTTTACATGCTTGTGTCAGAACACATCTGGCCGCAGCGGTACTGTCGCTCGCAAAGTGGGACAGGTGATATTCTTAGTCGATGGTACGGGTCATACTGTTCCTTTCGGCCTACATGTGTCCTTATTGTTGTAGCTGTTTCTATGCTCCTGATTCGTTTACATGTGTATTCTATTCCCTATCACATTTGTTATGTGGGATACAGACATACCTTTTGTATGTGACTATTACATCTCTTGTGGGATATGATTCGGACATACAGTCACTACATATATCTACATTTCTCCTCGTGTATTTTGTTATGGACACATCTGCACATCTCTGTGCCCTCCCTCACATTATGGGTCAGCTGGTGACCCTCTCCATTGGGCTGGATGTACCTCTTGGCGGCACCCTAGCATATGATATGTTTCACTTCCACATGGTATAACTATAAATACTACATTGGACCACGGGCACGCGTTTTTTCTGTCATTTGTTCAAGGGTAGGGACCTGTTATTCCCTATCGTGCATTTGTGTTTGCTTCTTCATTTTCTGTTCGCAGGGACTATCTTGCATGCTTTGTATACATTTCAGTCTCCACGGACACTGATAGGTGCGAGTATTACTGCAGGCGGACTATACTATTCAGCAGTTTAGGTTGCTCATCGACAACCGACATTGACACGCCTCCCTCTGCAACTTCGGTACGCCCCATGCACTCACGCACGTTTCCTATGCACGTGGCTGTGGCGGCTGCACGCCTTCATTAATATGCATATGGCGCTACTACTCCATATATATACGCCGCATGGCCGGCGCAAGCCTTACACCAGCCTTGCGCCGAGCTTCATGAATCCGGGGGTATAACTATTATATTTTGCAATTATATACATATTACTCATAAGTATTAACAATATCTATGTTGACGTCTTTCATCAGGAAGGGGAGAGAGAGAGAGAGAGAAAAATGGTCCTCCCAACCCTCTATTTAGTTACTAAAGGTTTAGTTATGTAACATAAGTCTGCTGTTAATATGCATAATGAGTTTTCTAAGGCAGGTCCTAGTTCACTTGATGTCATTTAGTTACTAATAGTGTCACTGAATCTGCAGAATGCATGCATCTGTAAGAGAACATAGGCATTTTAAAGGAGTTAAACACTTTTATCAGAGCTAATTATTTACTATTTAAAGTATCTAAGTGAATGATAACAGAATTTCAAGAGAAAAGAATTCTAAGTACAACCATTTAACAAGTTCAAAAGGTCAAA
This sequence comes from Protopterus annectens, assembly GCF_019279795.1. NCBI lineage: Eukaryota > Metazoa > Chordata > Ceratodontiformes > Protopteridae > Protopterus > Protopterus annectens. The sequence continues at coordinate 1,128,378,932 of NC_056726.1, forward strand.
TGATGCCATCACTGTTGTTTCCTCAAGCTGCAGCTTCTTAAACTTGTTATAAACTATCAAAATAGGCTCATGCACAACAGAAGTTGTCTCTAATGAAGAAAAAAAAAAAAGCATTTTCCACAGGAAATTCAGATCTTGAAGTTTTTAGAGTTTACAGAAAGCAAAGAAAAAAAACACACTCAAGCCGCCTTGTCAGTGCATGTCATGAATCTCCACAATAACAGTCACACAGACCACCAGTTTCCTCACAAAACATCAACATCATGAAAAAAATAACCGTTTCATATAAAAGCATCTATTTAGAAGTAACAACAGCTGCTTCAAATCAGAAATCATATTATAACATTTCAATCATTTACCCACCAGTTAACCAAACCAGAGGGGGGGGGGAAGGAACCTAGTATATATGTGTATGTATGTGTGTGTGTGTGTATATATATATATATATATATATATATATAGAGAGAGAGAGAGAGAGAGAGAACTTATATTTAGCTATCTATAAAACACCATTAATGTACTGTATTAATGTTAAACATCTAGTTAGAAACACTAATCAGAAACACTTTGTTACCCCACCACTGACCTACTAGAAAAAAATTACTTTGGTATTAAATCAAATTATACTATTACTGAATAATTAGAGAAATACATCATTTGTAGTTATTTAAAAGGGAAAAGTATATAAAGTACTTATAATGGGGAAAAGAGAGAAAAGGAATAATTGTAACAAAAAGAAAAGGAAGAAAGAAGAGCGAGAGAATGTTATTTAAATACTCAGCACTATATGTAATTAGAAGTAGATATAGAAAGGAAAAGAGAAAGTTAATAATAAAAATGATTCACATTACATTACAGCATAGAGACTTTCCAGAACCAAATATATTATTATTCATAAAACAAAGCATTTCAAATTAGAAGGAATTTAGTCATTTGTTCTTTAGTTTCTTAGTTTTGTTTGCTTTTTCCTTCACAGACCATCCATTTTTTGTTGCCTTTCTCTTCAAAGTCTGGGATGACCATTCCATTTCATCTATGTCCGACAGTATTTTCTTCTTTTGGATAAATTCTACTGCTTCTTGTAGGGAATCAAAGATCTTCACTCCTTCTGGCAAGGTGATTTTTATTCTTGCAGAAAAAAGAATTTGAGCTTTAATATTGGCTTTTTTCAAGGACTTAATTAGAGGAACACACTCCTTTCTTCTGGATATGACTGCAGAGGTGTAATTGTAAAAATGAAAACTTTTCACCCATCTTGATAGGAGAATTAGTCCAAGCTAATTTCAGCACTAAGTCCTTGTCTTGCGAGGAAAGAAATCTAACTCTTATAGACCTGGGGTTAGATGAACTCAAAGATGAAGCTGGATTTGCCAGGGACCGATGAGCCCTTTCATAGGTTCATAGGTTCATAGGTTCATACTAGGCTATCTGCCCTAGGGCATTTATAAGCCTAGCCAGAATGTGTTTGGCTTTCGCCACCCATTTTAAATTTATTTTGCTATGCCCTTTTTCGAGGTTAGTATACTGTGCCTCTGTCTAACAGTGACACAGAAGTGATACCCGGGGTAAACCTACGATCTCCCATCCACTCATCAAGATTCCTCTTGAAGAGAGTCAATGAGGGACTCTGCCTAACCTGGACTGGGATTTTATTCCAGAGTGAAGGGAGACTCTGGGTTATGAATCTGTCCCTCCAGCATGTCCTATTTATTTCAGTGCTGAGGTTCAAGTCTCTCGAGCGCATAGCTCGATGGGATTTGGATTTTCTGAGGTGCAGCATGTCCATTAATTCTGGGTTGGACATGGCTTTATACGTCAGGCACAGATCACCTCTGAACAGGCGGTATGCCACTGAGTAGAGCTGCAGTTTCTTTAACCGGGCAGCATATGTCATCTGTTTGAGCCCTTTGATCCTCTTGGTGAGGTACTTTTGGGGTCTTTCCAGTTGCTGCAGGTGTCTGGTAAGGTACATCCCAAAAGGGCATTGTACTCAATTATGGGCCTGATGAGGGATGAGCAAAGAGGCACGATGACGTCCCTGATCTAGATGTGAATCCCTTCATGATTAGGTGGGCTATATAAAATGTTTTTCTAACCACTTTGGCCACGTGGTTGTCAAATGAGAGATTGCTATCAACTTGGGTCCCCAGGTCCCTAATTACTTCTTCTGTACTTAATGGATTACCACCTATGTGGTAATTTGTGGGCACTTTGTTTTTGCCAAAGAGGATGACTATACACTTTTGGCATTTAGCTTGAGGCCATGGCTCTGGCACCAGTTGTCTGTTTCTATGAGGCCCTTTTGGAGGATGCTTGTGTCGGCTGGAGAGTCAATTATGGCGCCCAGTTTGCAGTCATCTGAGAACTTGGTCAGCCACAGTCCTTCCGTGTTGGCCTGTACCTCCGAGAAATATATACCGAACAAGAGAGGTCCCAGGACTGAGCCTTGTGGGAAACCACTTGTAACTGGTTTGGAGTCTGACATGGCTCCAGCAATTCTAATCATGTGGGTTTTGTCCTTGAGCCAGTTTGCAATCCATCTATTGACATAGGGGTTTATATTTAAGCTGGTGAGCTTATCTATAATGCCTGAGTGGGGTATTGTATCGAAGGCTTTTGCGAGGTCCAGGTAGGCTGTGTGGACCACCATCCCCTCGTCAATGGCCTTGGTGACTGTTTCAAAGAAATCAACCAGGTTTAAGAGGCAGGATCTCCCCTTAACAAAGCCGAACTGGGTAGGATCCAGTGTTTGTAGGTCCCCAATATCTTTATTTATGAAGTCCATAATGATCCTTTCCATAGCTTTGCAGACCAAGCTAGTCAGGCTTATGAGGCGATAGTTTCCAGGATCCGTTGAGGCACCACCTTTATGGAGAGGGACCACTGTTGCTGTACGCCAATCTTTGGGCACATATCCTGTAGTAAGGCTGAGATTGAACAGTAGTTTTATGTTTGGGTTTAGCTCTTCTTGGAGTTTATGTAGGACGCAGCCCGGGACACCATCTGGTCCCATTGATGCTGTGTTTTTTGCTTTGGAGAGGGCGGCGCTTACCTGAGCATCTGAGATGTCAGGGGCAGCACTCTGCTGGGATAGATATTTGCCCTTTGGTGGGGAGTTTGCGCTGAACCTGTCAGCTAGGATGTTGGCAATGTCTGTGGGTGCGGTGTATTTTATGTCTTTTGGACTAATTCTGAGCATATCTGGGAATTACCACCCAGGTTCCTAACATAACTAAAGAAAGCCTTGTGATTATCCTTAGTGTCCTGTGCAATTTTTCTCTCAAAGCTGGCCTTAGACAATTTTATGTGTGCCCATAGTTTTTGCTAATACTGATCAGTGATGCCTTCCCTTTTTGGGATTTTGCTCTATCATTTAGTAGCTTCCTCCTTCTATTGTATAGTTTGTTTATGGTTGGGGTCCACCAGACAGGACGTCTGCCTTTGGAGGATTGGGTCTTGGTTTTATTTGGGATCACATGATCCATGCATTCCTGAAGGTGTTCATAGAATGCGTTTATAAAGGATTCTGCGGTCTAGGCCATATTTTCCACAGGCCCGGGGGCTTTGAAGGATTCCACCTCAGTTTTGAGGAGTGTGAAATTTGCTTTAGAGAAGTTTTTCACTGTGGTTTTCTGGGCAGGGGGTGGGGTCGGGATGTGAATATCCAGTGAGATTAGTTTATGGTCTGATCTTACCAGTGAGGGATACACTTCTGGTCTGGAGCATAGAGATCCCATGTTGGTGATGATCAGGTCCAGTATGTTTTCCCCTCTTGTGGGAGTGGTAACAAGTTGTTCCATAGCATTTGAGTTTATAAATTCTAGGAACCTTTGGGCTAGGGTGTTGGAGCTAGAGTAATGCTCCCAGTCTATGTTTGGGTAGTTGAAGTCGCCCAATGTAATGGTGTTTGGAGAGACCTTCATATTTTCCAATGTTCTCAGGAAGGCCGAGTGGGGTTCCTGGGTTTGGGAGGGTGGTCTGTAGCAGGCTATAAACTGGAAGGCAGTTTTACCCACTGTTAGTTGCACATGGATAGTCTCTGATGCTTCGTGCTTTGCCACCAACCTGGAGGTGTGGGTATCTTTGATGAATATAGATACTCCCCCTTCTTTTGTGGTTCGGTCCAAGTTTTGGGGCCGGAAAGCATGGTATGAGGTATAACCTGGTAGTGCTGGGGTGCTCTCGGGAGCCCTGAACCAGGTTTCTGTTACTGCACAGATATCGATGTTCTCCATGCTAAGGAGAGTTTCGAGTGTGTGCATCTTGAGGTTTAAACTTCTGGCGTTGAGTAGCATTACTCTTAGTTTCTTAGCCCTTGTGATACCTATGGAGGTGGGTTTGTCTTTTGAGCCTTGCCTAAAAAAGGCACTATGGGGGTAGCAAGAGCCTTTGCCAATATCCGAAAGCCCAGGGGTGACAGGTGCAAGCCGCCCCTAGCGAAGCATCGTGGCTTGTCGAGCATATCTTCCCAAGCTGACAGGTATTGGATCCCCTTTGAATGACACCAGTACTTAAGCCAATTGTTGAATTTCATCATCTTGTCTTCATATTGTGGCATCATTCTTGGTGAGGGTAAGATGCTACTCAAGGTCAGGGTCATACCGGCCTGGGCTACATGCTCAGAGAGCTCCTTTATGTCTCTTTTCATGTAGTCCAGGGAGGTACATCTCAGGTCATTCACACCAGCATGGACAATGACTGAGTCATATTTGTACTTGCCTTGGAGTGACCTGAGTGCTTGTGTTATGTGGTGGATCCTAGCGTCTGACAGGCTGCTCACTGTGACCCTCTCCTTGTTCAGCCTGGTGAGCGGGACGTCAGTGTGCCTGACGATAGAGTCACCTATTACAAGTGTATCAGGTGTGTTGTTTAGTCTTAAGGGCTGCGACTGTTTGGCACACTGGCTTTGTGAGATATGTGTTGCACGTGTTTTGTTTTGGGGTAGTGGCTGCTTGGGTGTCTGCTTTGGAGGTCTCTGCTGCTTTGGCAGATCTTTATTTAGAGCCTCCGAGTATGTTTTTGTGTGATTATGTGTTTGGCTTGCTGTCGTGGTAGGTCTATGGGAGACTGGAATTGTAGTGAGTGTGGTTTCCTTCTCCTCCTGACTGATTATGCCAGTACTGAGTTGAGAGAGCTTAGCCTCCAGTTTGGCTATATGGTTGCATCTCTCACATGTGTTGGAATTTGTTGGGAGGAGGAGAGGGTTGTCTGTGTACATGAGGCAGTTGTAACATTGCCTCAAGATTCCCAGATTCACCAGCTGGACCAGAGAGGAGATTGACAACTGACCTTTGGACATGCTAGAATAATATTGGGAATTCCTTAATAATTGAAAACCAGGGCCAGTGGGGAGTGAGGGTGTAGTGCTTTTAATTTTAGTGCTGACTTATATAATTGCTTTAGTGAGCAAGTGCCAGGTAACTTAAGTGCAATGTGTTACAGGTAACTTAAATGCAAAAACGACAAACAGTAACTTTCTTTCAAGTGAAACAAGGAAATGAGTACAGTAAGCAATGCAGATATCACTAGTGATCCACAGAAGCGCTGAGAAGCCGTGTATTAGGTGGAATTAGCGTTCCAGGGAAATAACAAGCAAACAAACAACAAGCATATAAACAAAGCTAGATTCAGCAGGCCTGGATCTAGTCTATGCTACAGCAAACAAGGTGTACCAATTTCAGTAAGATACAGTTCAAATATTCAGGCACTATAAACCTTTAACCAGAAATTCCCAGCTCAGAAGGGCAGAGTCCAGCCTCCTCTCCCACAAGAGTGCAGACCATAAACCTTCTTAATGTAAAATAACTGGCCTGAAGCCCAAGTGCTTAAACCAGAACTAATACACTTTAAGAATAACAGACACTGGGCTCTCAATCAGCAGTTCCCAACTTAGAAGGATAAAAGCTACCTGTCCTGCCACCACAGTGCATGCCACAAACCTTCCTAATGTAAAGCAACCGGTCTGAAGCCCAAGTGCTTAATCCAAAAGACTTAGAATGATAGCTACACTTTAATCAAGTTACTACCAACCAGTAATAAATACAATTGAATACTTTAGAGAATGCCTGGATTAGTGCTCAAGTTACACAAACAAAGCTAGATCCAGCAGGCCCGAATCCAGTCTATGCCACAGCAAACAAGGCGCACCAACTTCAGTAAGAAGCAGTTCAGATATGCATGCACTATAAGCCTTCAACCAGAAATTCCCAGCTCAGAAGGGCAGAGTCCATCCTCTCCTCCCACAAGAGTGCAGACCACAAACCTTCTTAATGTAAAATAACTGGCCTGAAAGCCCAAGTGCTTAAACCAGAATTAATACACTTTTAGAATAACAGACACTGAGCCCTCAATCAGCAGTTCCCAACCTAGAAGGATGTAAGCTACCTATTCTGCCACTACAGTGCAGACCACAAACCCTCTCAGTGCAATACAACTGGTCCGAAGCCCAAGTGTTTAAACCAAAAGGCTTAGAATGAGTTACACCAAGCAATAATAAATACAACTGAGTACTTTTAAGATGATGCAAAAGTAAAAAAAGTAGGTAGAAACACAAGTACAGTAAAAGCAGATGAATTTTTTTTTTTTCTGAACAAGTGCTGAGATCAAAGAAACAGATTTGAGTGCTGAAACTAGAAAACTGGCTAGTTATAAGAAAAAAAACTAAGCTAGAAGGCTCTCCAACACAGAAGGGCTTGGGGGCTCAGAAGTCTACAAATAGTCTATACCACTTAACAGGAAAGGCAGGAAACAAGCTTAATTTTTTTTTCTGTTTCCCAGATGCTCTCTTTGTACACAGTAGGAGTGCCTGAAATCAGAATATGATCTCACTGCACTCAGTTGAGTGAGCAAATGAGATGGGCCCAGAAGGAGTATCCAAACACAAATTTACAAGAGGGGCGGGCAGTTGCAAGGCCACTAAGATTAACACCAAAACAAAAACAGGGAGGGTGGGTGGGACTAACTGAAGAGCAGAGTGAAAACTTCCAGTTCAGTTAATATTCCTTCCACACAGTTAAAATCAATTTAAATACTGTATTTTTTTGAAAAAAAGAGCAGATAAAGGTACTTAAATTCTCTTATACGTCCAGTTGAATAAAGCAAGTTCTTAGCCGGCCAAAGCTGAGGATTTTAAGCAGAAAATATTTCACACTGTACCACTTAAATAGGCAAGGACAGGAAATTAAAGAATGTGACTACCCCCATACCTGTAATTACTAGCAAATAACAAAATTCAGCAAACACTGACTAACTTCCAGTTCAGCTAATATTCCTTCCACACGGTTAAAATCAATTTAAATACTGTATTTTTTTGAAAAAAAAGAGCAGATAAAGGTACTTAAATTCTCTTATACGTCCAGTTGAATATAGCAAGTTCTTAGCCGGCCAAAGCTGAGGTTTTTAAGCAGAAAATATTTCACACTGTACCACTTAAATAGGCAAGGACAGGAAATCAAAGAATGTGACTACCCCACACCTGTAATTACTAGCAAATAACAAAATTCAGCAAACACTGACTAACTTCCAGTTCAGCTAATATTCCTTCCACACGGTTAAAATCAATTTAAATACTGTATTTTTCTGAAAAAAAAAAGAGCAGATAAAGGTACTTAAATTCTCTTATACATCCAGTTGAATATAGCAAGTTCTTAGCTGGCCAAAGCTGATGTTTTTAAGCAGAAAATATTTCACACTGTACCACTTAAATAGGCAAGGACAGGAAATCAAAGAATGTGACTACCCCCACACCTGTAATTACTAACTAATAACAAAATTCAGCAAACACTGACTAACTTCCAGTTCAGCTAATATTCCTTCCACACGGTTAAAATCAATTTAAATACTGTATTTTTTTGAAAAAAAAGAGCAGATAAAGGTACTTAAATTCTCTTATACGTCCAGTTGAATGTAGCAAGTTCTTAGCTGGCCAAAGCTGAGGTTTTTAAGCAGAAAATATTTCATACTGTACCACTTAAATAGGCAAGGACAGGAAATCAAAGAATGTGACTACCCCCACACCTGTAATTACTAGCAAATAACAAAATTTAGCAAACACTGACTAGCTTCCAGTTCAGCTAATATTCCTTTTTGTATTTCAGTTCCAAAAGCATGGGTTTCAGGCATATTTAGTGCTGATGAAAATCACTTATTGAGGAACTGAATCATGTTAGAACCCTCCTCTTTCTCAGTAATTCCATATATTCTTATGTTATTCCTCCTTGATCTACTTTCAAGGTCTTCCAGTTTCTCAATCAGCCTGATGTTTTGTTTCAGAAGAAATTCATTGTGATGTTCATTTTCTGTCACTCTAGTATCTAGATCAGTTACTGGTTCCTCTAAGGCAAGCATCTGTTCAGATTTTTTTTTTACTATTCCATTTAGAAGTTCCAGTTGTTTACTGCATTCTTGTTTGATAATATCCATTTTGTTTTCGAATGTGTCCATTTTTAGTGACAGTTCTTGGATGTTTGTTATTATAAGATGTAGTTCTTTCTTCACTGCACTCTCCTGGTGTGGGTTCTTTGAGTTGCTCATGTTAAGATCTCCAGTAGAAAACTTCTTGACAGGAATAATTAAAAAATTCTCTTGACTATGTATTAATTTTCAAAAAATAATAAAGCGTCTATGTTAATCTAACTTTTAGTATATTTTTAGTTAGATTTTTCTAAAAATTAAAGTATATTTGCTGTCAGGATATTAAAATCTGGGGGGCGTGGCCAAGGATGAACACAGGATAGCAGCAGATTTCTTCAGCTCCACCAATTTCATTACATTGACAGGAATTAATTACTTAAAAAATTAATTTTTGAAGTAATTTTCTTTCTAAATATGTTTGTTTTATATAGTTCTTGAACTATATCTAAAAAAGAAAGGAAATCTTAATAATATTCCTGTCAGAAATTACTTTGGAAATTTTCCTGTCAGTTTATCAGTCTGAAATGAGTTCCAGTAAGACAAATTCTCAAGACTCCAGCATCAAGAAAGAACTTCAGTCTCTGATAATTATAGTCCAGCAACTTACTGCTAAGATGGATAAAATGGATACTAAAATAGACACTTTCATAGAAAAACTACAAAACAAATAGACTTGTTACATATGGACCTGCAACAACAGAAGATCCAGATGACAGGCATAGAAGAAGCTGTGAATGACATGGAAAATAGAATACAAGAAGAGGAAATCAACATTGAGTTTCTGCTGAAACAAAATACACATTTACAAACAAAGCTGGATGACCTGGAAAATAGATCTAGGCGCAATAACATTAGGATTTTTGGACTGCCAGAAAATATTGAAGGTAACAATATCACTTCTTTTTAACAACATGGCTCCTAAAACTTTAGATTTACCAGAAGCATTCTCTTTTGGTATCGAAGAGCACATAGATCTATAGCTAATACTAACTCTAACAAAACTATCCTAGATCAGTTATAGTTAGATTTCTATCATCTTTTGATAACGAGATGGTTCTTAAATCTGCTTGGGCTAAAGCTCCTGTTAAGATTAATGAAACAACTGTGCATTTTGACAATGACTATTCTTCCATGGTATTAGCTAAAAGAAAAGTTTTTCTGCCACTAATAAGGGAGCTTAAAAAAGCACAGTTTAAAACATACCTTCTGTTTCCTGCCAAGCTTAAAATCTTCCTTCTTGATGGTCCTAAAATTTTCGATGACTTAGACTCTGCTTTACTGTTTATCAAAAAAAATAAGATTTTGGAAAAAATAGAAGAAATGGAATGGGCTAGTCCTTCGTTAAAGAGACTGGCAACTGAAACTTTGTGGAAGACTTCAGAGAAGAAGAAGAGACTAAAAAACAAATGATTTGTACTATGTTTTTTTTCTCTTCTCTCATCATTTTATTTTATTATTAATCTTTTTAAATATAGTTACTGCATTTCCAAGAAGCAACAAATATTTTGAAAAAGATTTAATCAAAGTTATTCTCTGTGTGCAAAGAAATGTTTTTTTTCATAACTAGTCAAAATATCTGGAGATTTAATGGCAAGCTGTGATTTAACTTGTTTCTCTTTCTGAAGAGGAAAAATAAGGTCAATAATATTTATTCCTTGTAAAAAGTTTATATGTTCTTCAAATGCTATTCCTAATTATACTTTCTTGATTACACTGCTTATGCTTGTTTGTAAATAATCTGTCATGCTTTAACTAATAATAATTAGAACTAAATAATAGTAAATAATATGTTTTATTTTTAACTCTATTAATATAAACAGTAAGTAATATTCTATTGTATATACTTATAGCTTTCTCTTACATTTTTTTTTATTTCTGCCTTGCACCCTTTTACTTTCTACTCTCTTTTCTTTTCTTTATTAATATATAGAAATGCTTTTGATCATATAGACACAGTAAATAATAAGATTTGCATAGGAGTTGAGTTGGGACAAAAATGTTGAGTTTTGTTACTTATTAATAATTTTGGGCTTGATTTCACTTACATAGAGTCTGTAATAACCTGTAGAATGCATTGTGAAGGTTTTGTCATGTTTAGATGCATTTACACTGCTAAATGAATGTTTGTCACTAGTTTTTAATAAGTTTCCCGCCAAAATGTTAAGAGAGACAATCTGGGATGTGGGCTGTCTCATGCACAGTGTCCATGAGCTACTTCAAAAGCTTCAACTCTCAGAATTCTCACAGAGAAGCTGAAAGCAGCTAGTCTCACCTTTGACCTAGATATCACACTGACACATCACAGATACAGGAATGACACTACCTAATTATACTTTCTTGATTACACTGCTTATGCTTGTTTGTAAATAATCTGTCATGCTTTAACTAATAATAATTAGAACTAAATAATAGTAAATAATATGTTTTATTTTTAACTCTATTAATATAAACAGTAAGTAATATTCTATTGTATATACTTCTTATAGCTTTCTCTTACATTTTTTTTTCTGCCTTTACCCTTTTTACTTTCTACTCTTTTTCTTTTCTTTATTAATATATAGAAATACTTTTGATCATATAGACACAGTAAATAATAAGATTCGCATAGGAGTTGAGTTGGGACAAAATGTTGAGTTTTGTTACTTATTAATAATTTTGGGCTTGATTTCACTTACATAGAGTCTGTAATAACCTGTAGAATGCATTGTGAAGGTTTTGTCATGTTTAGATGCATTTACACTGCTAAATGAATGTTTGTTACTAGTTTTTAATAAGTTTCCTGCCAAAATGTTAAGAGAGACAATCTGGGATGTGGGCTGTCTCATGCACAGTGTCCATGAGCTACTTCAAAAGCTTCAACTCTCAGAATTCTCACAGAGAAGCTGAAAGCAGCTGGTCTCACCTTTGACCTAGATATCACACTGACACATCACAGATACAGGAATAGCAGATTAATAATATGTGTTAAAACCTATGTCCCAAACATATACATTACTATAACTCAATTAATTCATCTGATTGACAAGCATAAATAATTTTATAACTCTATACTGGAAGAAATTGTCATGTGATATATTTTAAAGCAGTAGTATAGCATGTTTGTAAAATCTGGTTACTAAAATGTGTTTGCTGTGCATTATTTTGTATAAAGCAGACAGATTTATTGAAGGGACAGCAATGTAAGATGGTGCTCAGTAAAGATACAACTCAGTGAGATCAGATATATATATATATGTATGTGTGTGTGTGTGTATGTGTGTGTGTGTATATGTGTGTGTGTGTGTGTGTGTGTGTGTGTGTGTGTGTGTGTGTGTGTGTGTGTGTGTGTGTGTGTGTGTGTATGTGTGTGTGTGTGTGTGTGTGTGTGTGTATGTGTGTGTGTGTGTATGTGTATATATATATATATATATATATATATATATATATATATATATATATATATACATATGTGTGTGTATGTGTGTATGTATGTATATATAAATATATATATATATATATATGTGTATGTGTGTGTGTGTGTGTGTATGTGTGTGTATATAGATATGTATATAAATGTTTCTGAGAATCTGCTTAACTATGAAGTATGATTTATAACAGTTTCTATGAATACAATATTTTATTCTATTGGCAATAGTGAGTTTGAGTAAATGCTCATATACAAGCAATTCAAGGTTTTTTTTGGAAGCTGTTAACTGTATTTACATGACAGAAAATAGATGCATCCTAATATATGTAATGTCTGAATCATATTAGCCAAAGTTTTTGATTTAAATGAATGTTAGAACTTATTTTTCTCTCCTCTTGATTTCTAACATCAAGATTATTTGAATGCTATTTGAATACAATTGTTTTATATTACATGGATGTATATAGTAGCATGAACAGTTTTTAAAAAAAAAAAAAAAAAAAAAAAAAAGGTTTATTTTAGTTTATATGATGCTGTTTTACCAAATGTGTAGTCTTGTCTTGCTAGATAATTGAATTGAAAACTGTTAACTTCAGTTAAATATAACTAGTATTAAATTGATAAGGTGGTAGCTGACGTATTGCTGCTTAGGGTAAGGGGTTAACTTGAGTGGTAAATACTACTCTAAGTTGGAGTTTATAACTCCAGGCTGGATGCAAGGTTTAATCCTTACATTATTTTCACTTGTTCATTGTTATTTGTATATAGTTTTGACATCCACAATATATTTTGTACATTCATTGTCACTACAAACAAAATTGAATCCTATACGAAATCCCATAAGAGATTCAATAAATACAGCTATATTTAAAGGTACACCTAAAGGAGGAGATGTAACATTACTTATCTTGTTATTTGTTATTTTGATCATAAGATTCTTAAGTTTTAAAAATGCCAAATGACATCTTTAAAAGGAATTTCTTTAAACATTAATGGATTGAATAATCCATGTAAAAGGGCAAGCCTAATAAGATACATTAATTTACATAAGGCCAACTTAGTCTTCCTACAAGAAACCCATCTCTTGAAAAAGATATTGATAAACTAGCCGCAAACAAATATACAGTATTGGTTAGTTCAGAGCACACTCAGAAAAAAAGAGGAGTAGCTATTTTATGGAATAAAAGTATGCCCATTCCTAAAACCATTAAGTCTTATCAGGATGACAAAGGAATGTTTTGTATGGTTACAATACAAATTAATGGGAAGACTTACACTTTAATTAATGTATATTGGATACCTGGAATTGGTATTAATACAGTGAAACATCATCTTGATAAGATCATATCATTCTCTATAGGAGATATTATTTTAGCTGGTGACTTTAATTGTATACTACATGAAAGTGATACTACCACTATAGGAAAGAGAAGAATTACATCTAATGCAAAACATTTAAAGGATTTTGCTAATTCTTATCATTTGAATGATATTAATAATCAGATAGATTCAAAATCATTACCATACACCTTTTTTCTAACAGATACAAAACTTATTCAAAAATAGATAGGGTCTTTATTTCTAACCAGATGGTAACAGATTTAATTAATTCCAAAATCATTTCATGTCCTATATCTGATCATAATTCAATTGTTTTGAATTCATGATAAAAAATACTCATAATGTTCAGATCAAAAGGATACCAGCATACTTAACTCAACTAAAAGACTATAAAGAATATATACTTTCAGAAGTAAAACATTTTTAGACATAAATAACACTCCTGAAGTCTCCATTGTTTATGTTTGGGATGCCTTAAAATCATATCTATATGGACAAAGTATCAGATGGTATAATAATAAAAGGAAATCTTGGGATAAGGAATTGTTAGATATTCAAAGTAAATTAGACTCTTATAAACATAATAATAAAGAAAATATTATGGACAAGAAAGTTATTGAAGAAATAAACAAACTAAATGAGAAATACAAAGAAATTTTAACTCATAAAGTTAAAATAACTTTAGAGAATACAAGTTTTGTCTTATTCAATAAGCCCCAAATACTTACATAGACTTAAAATAAAACAAAAGGTTGAATAAACAAAACCATATCAAAGAAATCTTTTCTCTAAGGAAAAGAAGAACGTTTCTAGTATACCAGAAATACTAGATGAATTTAGAAATCACTTTCACAAAATTAACCATAATAATATTAACATGGAACCTAAAGATAAAATAAAGGGGTTTATAACCACAAATATGAGTAAAAGCTTAATAAACAACAGATTAAACTATTGGACAAGAGTATTTCATATACAGAAGTTATTACACAAATAAATAAGCTTAAATCAAACAAAGCACCGGTAATGATGGTATTATACCAGAGATATATAAAATCCTTTCTAAAAATACATATTCATTAATACATAAGGTTTTATTTTGGCCAAAACTGAGTTAATAACCCCCATCTTGGCAATATACATTTATTTCGCCAATTTTAAAACCTAATAAAGATCCAACTAGATGTTCTTCATATCGGCCCATCTCATTACTTAATGTTGATTATAAAATGTTTATGAATATCTTTGCTGATAGATTGAAGACAATCATTCCGGCATTATAGATATAGATCAGACAGGCTTCATTGTAAATAGAAATACTTTTGATAATATAAGAAGAACTTTAACATTAATAGATTTTGCAAATAGGAAAAGAAAGATTTAACACTTATTAGTCTTGATATAAGTTCAGCATTTGATTCAGTAAGTTGGGACTGTCTGTTTACCTTAATGAAGTGCACAAACTTCTCGGATGCATTTGTAAATCTAATTGAACATTTATACAAAGGAACGTTGGCTTATATTAAGGTAGGAACATATGTTTCACAAAAATACCCATTCTTAAAGGTACAAAACAAGGATGTCCACTTTCTCCACTATTATTCACTTTAGTAATGGAGCCTTGGGCTAATTTGATCAGAAACAGTACTGACATAGAGGGTTTTGAAATAGATGAAAATACAACATCCAAAATTCAATTTTTTGCAGATGATGTTCTAATTACATCAGCAGGATCTAATTCTTCTATACAGTCTCTATTTGATAACATGATGAATTTTAAAAGTATTTCTGGTTTAATATTCAATGAAGAAAAAACTAAAATACTACCTATATATACACGAAAAAATATTCTCATTAGTGATTTTACTAAATATGTACCCAATTCAGGTCAGATAACTTATTAGATAGTAGTAACATGTATAATACTATCTAAAGATATTAAATCTATTATATATAATAATTATAATACCTGTTTTCTTAATATACAAAATCTTTTTAATACCTGGAATAATATGTTTTTTACTATGGAGGAGAGACTTACAATTATTAAAATGATAATATTCCCCAAGATTTTATACTTAATACAATCAATAATACTTCCACCTACAAAAATAATTATCAAGAAACTGAACACAATAATGTTAAATTTCTTATGAGCACCTAATAGACCTAGGATTGCATTAAAGAAACATACTAATAGCTGGTCTCAATGGGGTATTTCTTTTCCAGACTTTAATTTATATACTATCTCTTCTATTGTAAAAGTTATTACTTTATTAATAGATCAGTCATATGTCACAAAATGGAAAGATTATTGGGAGCTAATTAGTATACACTTCATGAAAATCTCCTTAACGCATAAAAATATGATTGTAAATAACTCCATGTTATGGTTACTAAAGGAATTTTGTACTTCACCTATTACACCTAAACATATGGTTTGTTACCCATTAAATATTATTATTAGTTATCGTAACTTTATATTCATGCACCCTAAGTATAGGGAATGGAATTTTATTGTATTTCCTATAATGTATACTCAGGGTATGCTTTTGTCATCTACTTCTGAAGGAACTCATTTAGCTATAGATAATGATCTAAAGTACTGGTATCAGTTGATATCTGATAATAAAGTTAAAAATCTAGATTTCTTAAAACAAGAATTTGATCTAAGAGAAACTTGCTGGCTAGAGGTTCAGACCTTTAGACAACATCTCATTGATAAAATAGATTTAATGTCTATAACTGTTAAAGAATCTATTCCAACACTGATTGATTACTTGATATTAAATTTACAACATAAAGTTTCTGATAAAGGTAAACTTTCATACATACATAAAGTTATCAGACAAGAAACTTTTACAGTGTAGATTCATACTGGAATTATTTCACTTCTATTAATGGGGACCCACCAAATCAACAAGATAAACAATATATATTGGAATCTGCTTATAGAACTACGTCTTCCATTGTCTGGAGACTTTATACATGGAAATTTTTACATAGATCTTTTATACACCTTTGATGATGAATAAAATAAATAATAAAGATAATCTGTGTAAGAGATGTAATGTAGAAATTAATGCTGACTGGGCTCATATGTTTTATGACTGTATAAAATTGAAAGAATACTGGAAGTCAATTAATCAATTTTTGCAGGCTCTTTTACAGATAATTTCATTATTTCTAAATCTCTTATATTATTCAACACACCTGTACCTCAAAGTGTTAAAAGGTTAAGCTTCCCTTGTTATGGTCTATTCTAGCAGTGGCTAGGAAAATAATAACTAGAAATTGGATTTCAGATACACCTCCTTCGTTTAATGAATTTAAAAATGTTATGAATATAGTGTGCCATATGGAAATAAACACAATTAGGACTAGAACAAATAGAAAAACATCTTATTTTATTGTATGGGATAATTTACAAAATTTGTTAAAAAAAATTTAATTTCAATAGCATGGTATTTTAGTTTAATTAATTGATCTGATTGTAGTGGATGTCTTTGTAAATACTTTAGTTGTTTTGTTGAATATTATAATAATACCTATTTTTAATTACTTGTATAAAATTGTTATGATATTTCTCTTATATGTTAAAACAATAAACCTGTTTTGAAAAAAAAAAAGGATATTAAAATCTAAGCAGAGCTATGGATTTCTGCTGCTGTCAGACTGGCATCTTGGCCATGCCCCCTTGCCAAACATTTTAGATCAGTTGGCAAAACTAAGGAAGTTTAATCACCAAATGTTGGGACATGTAGGAACAGAAAAGTTAAGGCCGGTAGTGAAAGAAAAGTATTGGAATCCACATTTGAAAAAAAATGGGTCACGTAGTGCAGGATGAGTGCTTGGTATGTTTTCAGACAAATGCAAAGTGCAAGAAGCCACAGTTGCATAGAGTACCAGTGGCAGATGGACTATGGTACTCTATATGTATTGACTATGCAGGACCATTGCCTCCTGCAAAGGGTGGGTATCTCTACTTGCTGGTACTGGTAGATTTTTTTTTCAAAATGGATGGAAGCAATTCCAATCAAGGGAATGACAGTTAAAGTGACAGCAGAAGCACTTTGAAAAAAACGTTTGTTGCCATTGCGGATAGCCTTGGGTGATAGAATCAGATAATGGACCACATTTTGTCAGTAAGATGATAAAAGTACTTTGAATTTAGCAAATGTTTCGTGTCCCATATTGTCCACAATCAAGTGGGATGGCAGAAAGAATGACTAGAACCTTAAATGACACGTTAAAAAAAGATGTGCCTTGAGAAAGGAAATAATTGAGTAAATCACTTACCTAGTATTTTGATGGGAGTCAGGGAAATACCAAATAGCAAGACAGGAATATCTCCATTTGAGGAGATGACAGGCAAACAAATGCCCTTCCAGTTTCCTTTTGACCTGGAAGTATGGAATGAAAGACCATTGTTAGAAGCAGCAAAGTATCAACAATAGATGAAAGACCTGCAGGAAGTATGCCAAGAGATAGCCAAAGAATAAGTGTTTCATTTGTGGAAAAAAGTTCCAACATTGCCAGAGGTAGGGGATATTCAGTTGGTAAATAAAGTCATGGTAAAAAATGTCAGTAAAACTAGTCCATGGAACAGTAACTGGCAAGGACCTTTTGAAGTAAAGGAATTGATAGAACTATTGGTCCTAAGAGTACAGAATGTGAAAAAGTTTAAAGAAAACATGTTGGTACATATAGATCAGTGTAAAGTAATTGAACAGGGAGAGCAAATGAAGGGTAGGTAAATACTATTTTATCTATTTTTCAGATGCTCATTTACTGGTTTGCGAGACCAAAATTACCAGAACAGGAAGAGAAAAGACATTTATTGGTAAAAGCTACTATAAACAGATTTTAAAACAGAAATTAATGCAGTTAGTTATAATATATGCAATGGATGTTGCATATAGCTTGAAAGGCCAATCAATATCAAAAGGCAAGAAGGGATGGATACCTGATTTTAATACATTTACAGTAATGCAAATGTTATATGCAGTAGTAGATAATGTAACTGAGTGCTGGATATATGCACCAATACCTACTGCAAATATAGAGTATATTTTTCAGTAGGACACATGGAACTAAAAGATTTGCTACAAATTAGTAACAGGAATAGAGCTTGTGACAAACCAGACAAGATAGATGTTCCAACCTTAAAAGTAAGAACAGTTCCAAAAGGGTGTATACGTAAACAACAGAAGGATCAAAACCAGTAGGGATCAGTGAATGCAATATCACTGTAGCTAGGGGATGCTTCAATAAATACCTAGAAAAGGAGTTAGAAAGCAGGGAAGAAGTGAGGAAGTTTTATATCAGCAAAAATTGGGAAAAGCAATGGAAATAAGGAATACAATGTTCAACTGGACAGATTGGAGGGAATTTCCCTCCAAAAATATCAGGAAAGATGTAGGACAATTTGTACCTTACAGAACTTTGGAGGATACAAAGGATAAGGACATACACACGTTTGTGATTAGTCTTAATCCAAGACTGAGGAGGGCCCAATAGGTGTATTATGTGAGGGCAAATGCTACATTTGCAGTACAAAATCATAAAAATGACTTCCTATGGAATAGGCAGGAACCTGTTATGTAGGGTATGTAATACCATCAATGAGATTAACTAAATACCTGAAGGTAAAATAATTAATGTCAGGAGAAAATGAGAATTAGAACACAGTATTGGTATATTAGATTATTCATGGATGTACAGTCATAACATAAATGCAGCTGAAGCAAAAGGGTTAAAGAGTATTGATTTAGGAGATGGGATAATAACTGGAGCAGGCATTTTTCCAGCATATGGAGCTGTAAAGAGTACATGGGAATTGAGAAAGCTCAGTAAATTATTAAAAGTACTGGTTAATGCCTCATTTGGGGCAATTACAGACATAATAGTGGAAATGACAGCCATTAGGACAATGGTACTGCAGAACAAGGTGGCAGTTGATTATTTATTTGCTTCCCAGGGAGGGGTGTTTGTGCTGTGATCAATGAGGAGTATTGTACTTATATTCCAGACAAGACAGAATCCATAAAGCAACATTTAAGTAGACTACGACTAGTATCTAAAAAGGCTAGAAAGACATGGAAAAGTGACTGGAGTAATTGGTTAAATGGGTTATTTTCAGAATGGTGGTAAACCATTATCACAGTTTTAATTGCTATAGCAGCCATTATTTTGTTGATCATAATAATGTGTATGTGTGTTAAACTTTGTATTAAAAAGACTGTCAATCAGGTATCTATTGTAACTAATGTAGGTGGTAAAGAAAACAATGTAACCAATGGAGACATCATTTTTTTGTAAAATTCAAAGTTTAATTTAAATTTTGATCGAACATTTTTTGGTTTTTAAAATAAAAAGGGGGAATTGATAGAATTATATAAAGTAAAGCTGGTTTCCTTCATAGTAGTAACATGTATTTGATAGAAAAATATATATAAGTTGGTAAAACTGTTTTCTTTCACAGTAACAGAAGTTTGGTACAGCTGTTTTCTACCATAGCAATAGTGTGATATGTTTAGAAATTGCATGTAACACAGCATCTGCAAGTGCAGAAAAGAACTATGCAGTAAACAAGAATGATTAGCTTAACATAATGTGCTTGTGTGGAACAAAAAGTACTATACTTCTGAATCTTTTTGCAACAAATGGCATTATCAATAGAGGCTTGCTGAAATATCTTAAACAGTTGAATGTATAAAGATGTTCAAGTGAATAAACCTGCTAAAGGAAATTGCTAACATAGCAGAAAATGTTACAGACTATCTTATTAATGAAAAAAACATTTTGGCCTTCTGAGGAACCAGTTTTCCCTGGATGAGATAAGGATGCAGACCAAGAATGTTTCAATAAAGAAAACAAATGTTTCATCAAGGACAAAGCTTGAAACTAGATAAAAGTGACTGTAAAGAACTGTCTGGTGGACATTTTGTAATTTGAGTCATCTGAAGAAGTGCAGTGTATCTGACAGTAATCTGTGTTATAAATAAAATGTACAAATCTTGATTGTAGTGCTTGGTTGGCTTGTTTCAATAATCCTTTCAGTAAATATGAATATACAGTTGAACAGTATCTTAGTCTGAGTAACCTGTTGTTAATTCAATTTAACAACAGTGATTGCTTAAACTGACCAAACAACAATAAGGTCAGTTACATTCATCCAGCCAACTCCAACCCCCACCCATCAGTTGTAGTCACTAAATATTTTATCTACACACAAACAAGTTGCCACACATTAAAGTATTCAAGTTGCTCCACACAAATCCCAAACCCAGAAATACTGACAAAAATGTTTGATCACTGCCAGCATAATTTAAAAATGATTTATTCTCTATGCCTCTTACTTCTCACCTTCTTTCTCCAACCTAACCCTACCTCTTAGCCATGCATATCAATTGACAATTACACATAAATTTAAATAGCTGTACATATGTGATACTCTGCTGTCAGCTACTATAAATGTTTACCTTTGCTGTAGTCTTACTGTATTTGCCTGTATGTTCCTTAGCTTGTACTTATAGCTGTACAATGAACTGAACTTTGCTAATTACCCAGGCTGAGACTTAATTTGGGCATTTGTGATCACAGCTCTACCCCTCATCATATTTAAGTAAAATAAAATAAATAGTAACACATATCTCACCACTTCTATCTTTATTTTCATCACACCATTCCTCCCATCTTAACTGTCCAGACTTCTTTAGAATGTTCTTGATGTTGTCCCACATTTTTGTACCTCTGTCTCTTGTAAAAGTTTTGATTTTCTGGTAAATTGCTGAGTATTACATTCAATTATTAAAACCACGTATTAGATATTCCTACATCTTATTGTTCAAAAACTGTATGTTGTCCAAATCTCTTTAAAGAATAACATGATGTGACTTGACGTGAACAGTCAAGTCAAGTGATGCACCTCCTCCAAGACACCAATCACACTGCAGGAAGATTTTGTTTTAACAAGGTGCATTAGTTATTTATGCTTGCAAGTATGTAAGTATGTATTTATGCGGGTCTACTTCTAAACACCGACACGCCGATTCCCCGACACAAAACTCACCGACGCCAAATAACCAACAACACACAAACCCGACACAAACCCGACAACGCAAAACACCGAACACCAAATCACCGACACACGGAACGTAAACAACACGCGACACTACATACCATACACACTAGCCCTGACCCAAACCCTAAGGTCCGACACTATCGCACACTTCACCTACCTGCACCCTAACCCTAACTCACTTACACACCCCTAGCCCAAGCTCCGACACTAACGTACATCACTTACCTGCACCCTAACCCTAACTCACTTACACACTAGCCCAAGCTCCGACACTAACGTACACATCACCTACCTGCACCCTAACCCTAACTCACTTACACACCCCTAGCCCAAGCTCCGACACTAACGTACACATCACCTACCTGCACCCTAACCCTAACTCACTTACCTGACCACTCCTACCTCCGTCACTGTCGCACACTTACCGGGTCGCGATCGCAGATTACCCTTGTCGGTCTTTCCACTGTCGGCGAATCACCCTGTCGGTATACGTACCTGTCGGTCATCTGGCGTCCGTGATTTCCGCGTCGGGGAATCGGCGTTTCGGTCTTTTGAATGGGACCCATTTATGCATGTATGTATATATTTATATATATTCATTAATTAGAAAAAAGAAGCAACACATTTCTTTGATATGGAAAGAGCAGCCATGCAAGCATGGCTCCCTACATGGCTACCTAGTGGGACTTTGCATAAGGCCAGCACTCTATCTCTGTAGGACTTTTTCATAGAGTAACAGCTTTCATCAGACAAAATCCTGCAATCAGTGAGTTCTGAAGTGATACTTAGTGACAAGCTGCACAAACCCACAATCCCCCAAATACTTCCATCAGCCTCTAATGGCCACTGTGCTGATTTCTCTTCCTGCATTACTAAGATACCCAATACATCTTATTTTTAGTCACATATCACAGATTACAAAATTATCAGTGCCTATTCCTAATGAAACTATTCTCCACAGGTTGGTCACATGTTCTAAACAAAATGACTCAGAAACTGCTCTAGAATAGCACAAAGCCAAAGTGTTGGGGATAGGATTACTGACATTATTATTTATGAGGTCAGTTATAAGTTTCATGCCTTTGCAGATGAGACTTGTTAGACTAGTAGACGGCACTGTACCACTCATTAGGGATGAAACCAGTAGTTACACTTAGGTTAAGCAGTTTAAGGAGTGCAACTGCAAGGGCACATTTAACACTTTTCATTAAATACCTAAGTATATTTCCAAATCCCATGGAAGAAGTATTTTTGGACATGTTAGAACTTTCAGTAAATTATCTTTAGAGATAATTAGAGAGCAAAGATTTCAGGAATTTCAGGGCTTTGGACAGAAGTCTTAGGTGCCATTTTGAATAAGTTTATAGCAATGCAGGATATTGTTTATTTGTTTCCTAGCATGACTAATGAAGGGGTGTAATTATTGCTTCGTTATCTTTTGCTTCAGAAACCAGACAATGTTCATGGGCTCCCTTAGTGGACCTCAAAGTGTTTTTCGGTCATTTTGTAATGCATTCAATATTTTAATTGAAAACAGGAGTTTGGGATCTTCTATATAATTTAAGGGGTTTCTTTATTTTGTTGTATAGTTTATTTATGATAATAGACCACAGAGTGGTGTACCTTTGAAATTCCTGTGATACTTGGTTATGGTAGAGATTGCTAACTTTATGTATTTTTAATGGGTATATAATTATTTAATAAAGTTTATTGCTGTATCAGGGTCAAGGGTGGTGCAGTCAAAAGTAGATTTTGATATTTTATCACTGAGCAGGTTGAGATTAGTTAATTTCTATTCTTTCAATTCTTTGTATTTAGGGGGTTTGCTGAAGGAGCTTTTGGGAGTTTATATGAAAAGATCACATGTTTGCAGTCAGACTTCACTGGGAAAGGAGATACCAGCTAAGTGTTCTAAAAGGTGTCCATATGTGTAAGAAATGGGTCAAGAATTTTGTGCCCGAAAAAATTGATTTGCCTAGTACTTGGTTTGTTTGCCAACTGCTGAAGCAAATTTTTGTTGATTAAGTTTAGGAATGTTGAGGCATATATTACATTGGATGCATAGGTCTCCTTGTATATTAAGGGAAGTTAAATTCACCCAAAAGAATTGGATTTCTCCTAGTAGGGAGCTCATTTAGAATACTAAAACTGTTACATGGTCATCAGGGGAGAAAGGAGTTGATCCACACCGAGTTGATAATGCTATCAAGAGTGATCTGTAGTTCAATGATTTCATTGTATGGGTCTCTAGAAATCTGCCTGGAGAAAATATGTTCCTTGATAAATATAGAAACTCCACCACAATTGATATTAGGTCTGAAGAATTGAAAAGTGTAAAGCCCAGGCATAGAAGGTGTGTTCTCTTTACATTTAAACCAAGTTGCAGGCATAAATGATTTTCAAATGAATGGGTGTCTCAAGATAATTTATTTTTTAGACTTCTTGCCTTGAGGCGATCCACCTTAATGTGATCTGATTTTGGACTGATATGCTGCATTGGAATGTCCAACAAGTAAATTCTTTCTGCAAAATGCATGGGAGCAGCAAAAGCTTTAATCAATATAAGGATAAGAATTGGAATGAGAGGTGCAGGCCAACCTTAACAAAGTAAGATGGACTTTTGAACATCTAATCTCATGCTAACACATACTGGACTCCTGGAATGACACAGATTATTTGACTGGTTATTGAAATCAGTTACCATTTCTTTTTACCTAGGCATCAATCAAGTAGAAGGAAGGATTCCACTCATACCTACATTTCTAACATTTAAGCAAAATATCTGACTTATCTCTTCTCACGTCCTTCAGGATTTTACATCTCATGTTATTCAATCTCTCATGGACTACTACCATGTCATTGTTGTATTTGTCAGGAGATTGGCTTTTTAGGGCCCTTCTAGTGTCAAAATTTTTGACACCTTTAAGACAACTCACAGTAACCCTCTGTTTGACTGGCCTTGTGCTTGATGAGTCAGTGTGTTTGACAACAGTAACCTCTCACTAAAACATTTCTGCTGCTGCTGCTATGGTCTGGATGACTCTTCATAGTAGGTTTGTGTGAGCTGGATGAGTGATCTTATTTTTGATGAGATTTAATATTGTCATTTTTAGTAGGATTTAGGGGTGATTTTTCCACAGACTCAGCATAAGACATTTTGGCATGATTAGTGAAGGATTGTAATGGATATGTATGAAGCTCACAGGACAAATTTTTATAGGAGTGGGAAGCCTCTAGAGTAATTAGGTATGCACACTTCTCACAGATGTAATTATTAGTTTTGAAAATAAGTTCATTATTTACAAGTAAAAGGCAGTTAGTACACTGTCTTAAAAGTACTATATGGCTGCAAACAGAGGATGGAGTAATAAGATAACCTTCCATCTTGTCCAGTGCTTAGGTTTTAAGATGAGTGATGTAAAGGCATGTAATTAAGGTAGAATAAAATGAAATATACAGAAGGTATTCAAGTGAACTGTAGTCTTAGGTTCATAGATTCATAGGAAGTTACTAGGCTAATGGCCCTAAGGTCTTAACAAGCCTAGCCATGTAACATCCTTGTTCCCTAGTTGACCTTGGTTAGATGGTTGTTGTTAACAGACTGAATCAGTGATTAGCACTGAACTCCTCCTGTCCATGAGAGACATAGGTGCCACCCCCTGGGGTGAATTTGAAGTCTCCCATCTAGTTGTCAAGGTTGCACTTAAATAGGGTCATTGAGGAGCAGTGCTTCACATGAAGAGTGAGTTTATGCCAGAGGAGCAGTTTGTGCTTGGCAGGTCTCTGGTCTTTTGGTAGGCTCTTAGTGAGTACCTCCGCATAGGTGATTCTATGTGACTTGACCTTGTCTTGTGTGAGAGAAGAAGTGTGTGTGCTGACAACCTACTTGATGTCTTATTTATTGTTACACATGAGGATTGATTCCAGCTTCATGGTATAGTTGCATCTCTCACATACTGTATTTGTTTGCTTTAGGAGCAAGTGGTTGTCAGTATACATGAGGCAATTACTATATGGCCCTAGGATGCCCATGTGACTCAGGCTAGCTGGTGAAATGTTGTCCAAATGTTGTCCAAAATATTGCAGATTTTAAAAGTAAGATGCACTGTGCACAGTTTCTCAAGCTTTAGCAGTCTAAGGGGGTTTCCCATTCTGATCTTCTAGTACTTACTAGTATAAGCAGATAAACTGAGAATGGAAGGACCTTCTAAAGACAAATTATAGCAAACACAGGCAACTGAAGAGCCACTAAGTAAAAAGTACAGCAACGTTTGATTGGGTGGACATTCAGTATTCTGGATCTATAGGTTCATAGGTAGTTAGCAAGCATGCGGTCTAGGAGACCATTAAGAAGCCTAGCCCGAATTCCCAATTGTACCAAAGCACTGTCTGATTAAGTTACTTGGTTAAATTCACAAAGCAGGGAAATGCAGGCAGAGGGAATCAACCCTGTACCACAGGAATTATCTCTTTAACAGTCATAGCCTTGTCCCTTTGGGCTAACTTCCAGACTCAAAACTGAAATACTTCAGGAGTGTAAAATTACTTAAAGGTTAAAAGGAGTGATTTCTCAAACAATACTTTTATACTTACTAACAAAAGGGCAATCTCTGACCCGGCCCTGATGGAAATGTTACACATTCATAAACCAAACTGCAGGAGGGTCACTCGCTCCAGGGATCCTAACCTCGTCTCTGACATGAACAAGTCATGTTGGATGAATAGATACATCTCCCAGAGACAGCCACTGCTCTTGAACAAGCTTCCAATTCACGTGAAACAGAGCCCCTCCCTGTCCATCTTCAAATGCAACCTAGATCACTGGATGGGTGACCATAGATTCACGCCTGGGGTGGTGTCCTTGTCCTTCCTGGGCAGAGGAAATCTGTATTAAGGGTCTATATCAGCACATTGAAATGCAAATTCTCCAATATGAAAATATCGACACGTAAAGAGCAAAACACAAAAGTACGAACGGCCACTTCCGCAATTTTTTTCCCAGTAAAAAATTTACTCAGCTGACCAACACCAAAACAAACTCTCAAACTAATCAAGTGGGGAGCTTTACACCCCACCCCGATGTGGGGGGATGTGCCCCCCACACCCCCCTAACTAAATATACCAACTCTGAGATCACTCTACAGTGGAGAAAAGGGCAAATTCCTGATAATGGCCAAACATTTTTTTTTCCCTGGGAAAAAATTCATGGAAGTGGCCATTTGTAATTTTAGTATTTCGCTCTTTACGTGTCGATGTTTTCGTATTCAAAGAATTTGCATTTCAATGTGGTGATATAGACCCTGTATTAAATACCCTATCTCTGCAAACTTCACTCACCTAAAGAATGACAACTGGGGCAACTTGAGATAAATTTGGCTAGGCTTGTAAGAGCTCTGGGATTGTTAGTCTAGTAACCTCCTATAAACCTATGAACCCATGAACAGCAATGAAAGAGGAAAGGGAAGGAATTTTGTGGTCAAATTAACATAAGCAGGCCTCACTGGCTGCAACACTGCAAACCTGACGAATCATACCCACAGCGTTCAAACACCACATGTCATATACCAGCACTGTATGCTGTCTGGTTTGCCACACACTGCAACCTATATAGGAAAATGCACATAACAACCTTCAACAACATATATGTATCCGCCTTTCACAAACAGTTGCAGTATGTCCATTGTTCTATGCACATGTACAGATGCTAATATATCTGACACAGACAGATCCCTCCATATGTGTGTGCCATACACACACAAGGACCACACTGTTGTAAGTCCATGTACCTCACAGCTGACCTGTTGTGCCTTGCTGCAACATGAACAGGTGTCACATGTGAGCACACAGTAATATTAGAGGGTGTATATATAGCAGCAAATGCTTAATTACCATACTAGCCTGGTAGAGCTGTTGCCAATGCTAAGCTACACGTTGATATGACTATCATGCATTTGTTACTCTGTCACATCCATGGTTATATAGATGGATGCGCTACTCCCCCAAACAGACATTGTCCACACTACTGTAGAGAACACAGATAACATGGTTCAGATGTTTGACATTTAATGCTGAGCTACATATATCACAGTTATGTCCCACTGCACACAGCTACACAATGATATGTCCATGGCAGTAGTTATGCAGGGCATCTGTGCATAGATACGCACTGCTGCCACATATTGATGTTTCAAAGTATGTAGAGTGGTCTTCAAATACATCTACTACATGCCAGTAAATACATATCTGTTACATACCTTTCCTTTGTATGCGTTCGTATTTTTAACTTATCTGTCTCTTTGGCTGAATGTAATAAATTTTTTTTTATGTTTTAATTTTTTTTTATTAGTTTATTATTTTTTTTTTATTCTACTGGTGTG
Organism: Protopterus annectens; assembly: GCF_019279795.1. Lineage (NCBI taxonomy): Eukaryota > Metazoa > Chordata > Ceratodontiformes > Protopteridae > Protopterus > Protopterus annectens. Next base: position 1,128,406,554 of record NC_056726.1, read on the forward strand.
GGTGGAGGTGTGAGTCTCTCTTTCACTCTCTCTGTCTCTGTGTCTCTCTCTCTCTCTCTCTCTCTCTCTCTCACCATCTGCAATGGGATGATTGCATGTGTGGCCAGCAGGTACAGCCTGCTTTTATAGGTATCTGCACATGTGCATGTGATGGCCTCTGCACAAATTGGTGGCCACCATTTGGTAATTGCATGCAGCCTGATGTGTGGTAATTGCAGTACTCACTGTCATAGCAACCCAATGCTATAAATTGCTATGTCAGGTAGGCATAGCCCTTTCAGTTTTCCAGAGTGGGGCCCTTGCTTGTTTGCTGTGGAGACCATTGTGTAAGTCAGAAGGTTGGTATAGTTCTTATATCTGAAGCTAGGGGTGTAGCCAGTGATATAATTGTTGTACTCAGACCTGAATGTTGCCACTTCCACTACACAGTTGTCAGTGTAGAATTGTACTCACCCCTATATATGCTAACACAAGATACATGGGAGTATATAGTTTCTTTTCTACTTATACAATTTACTGCCATACAAAAGTAGTTATTGAGATGTATTCATTTAGCACATGAACTGTTTGTGAACTGCTATACTGTGAATATTTATTCACTCACTTTTGAACAGTTTGTGCTTTTTTACTGTTTACATTAGCACAGGCTGCTCAAGAAAACTGTATAAATTTCTGTACTGAGTATGCCTACCTACATCCTTGGTAGACCCTGAACACACAGGTTTATTGTACATTTGGGTAGGGGTGCAGTAGGACAGAGAGCATTATGTCTTAATGTGTGAACTTTATCTTGCTGGACTTAAAAGGTTGCTGTGTACCTGTTAGTTTACCAAGGCAAGTAGTCTGTATGCGTAGCTCCCAACTGTGGACATATCCAGATGGTAGCCCGAGGTTAGCCTGTTATTCTTTGTGCAGCACACCAGTCTTTTCAGCACTGGAACAATGGCATTGTCACAGTTGGTTGCTACCAGTACATGGCTGCATCCCTTGGTATTTCATTGTTGTACTCCTACATAAGGGTATGCTTCTGGAACTCCTTCCAAAGCTATTTGCACAGTGTGTAATAGCAGAATAGCTGATATGCCTGTGTTTTTCTGCCTCTGCCAGGCCTCTCAAACACTCAGTTACATATTTGAAAAGACTCAGGGTAAAGTAGGTCGAAGTGAGGTACACCTTTACAATATTAGTAACATTAGGTTGAGACTTTGAGAGAACCAGAGCATATGGATTAATACACATTTCCTGAAGTACAAGTGGTGTCTAACTCTTACTTTTTGTCACAGTTGGGAAGTATGGCCTCTACCCTAGTCAGATATGCTAGTGTTTGTCCTGCTATAATACTGTGTGGGGGTTGTAAAGTGCTGCTGTAACATTATTTCCTGCTATAATGGCTGGTTCTCTTTTCACTGTCATGTAATGCAATTCCACAAGAACTGCTGGTAAAGATCCACAGAACAGGATTTCTGTTATGGCATTCCTATTTGGCCTTTCTATTCACTCATTCTGATGCATGATATATTGGTTTCAGCACCAATTTGCTGTATGTTTACCATGGCTCAGTGGTACTTCATGCAGTCTAGTGTGTACAAGGTCTGGGGTTCGAGACTGACAGAGGTATTTTATTTTGCTGCTGAGCAGAACAAGGGCCCTGACATACAGAGTGACTAAGGCACTTTTAAGCAGTTGTAAGTGGGTTTGAGCTGGTTTGCGCGATGCTTAGCTAAGCGCACACAAGCTTAGCTAAGTGCACACAGGCGCACACTCACGCAAACCTGCTAACCACTGCTTAAAAGTGCTTACTCCCGCTAATCCCCGCGCTAATTTATTTGAAAGAAAAGAAAATGGGGAGATAGGAAAGTGGTGAAAAAAGGGGCACAAAGAGGGAAAGACAATAGGGAAAACAGCTCGGGATGTGCAGGACGGGTGTAGGGAAGGTCCATAGCTTCCCATTCCTTTAACAGCAACAGCTGTACATATACTAGTAATTTGAATGGAATTTTGAAACCTTCCACCCCTGAGAGAGGGGTGAGGACAACAAAGTATGTTGTACTGCCAATTACATTTCTGTTTGCGTCAAGCGGACATTTGTGCGAATTGGGCAGCTATGTATGGGGCGTAGTTTTTTTTTGGGTGCAGACTGCCCATTTTTTTTTTTCTGGTGAGAGTGGATGTGGGGTAGGGGAAGTAGGTATATTATGGGTGGTAGGTTGGGGAGGTAAACAGACAAGACAAACAAGACACATACAGGGGCGGAGTATGACACATGGGGTGGGTGAACACCATTGATGGGGAAGGGTGTTTGGAAATCGCAAGCCCATGAGCCCACAGATGGCAACAGTGGAACTGAGATCCCCACCAATAGGCAGTCACCACTGCACCTTCACAGTCCGGGGGGTGGCTGTGCTGGGGGCTGTTTAGGAGGGGCAGGCTCACCCGTGAGTTGCGCCACTCTTGCCTCGAGCTGGCGTAGAGGATCAGCGACTGAATGCTGGATCTCCCTACGCACCACAGCCCGGACTGTTCGGACGGTGATAGGTGGCCCTCCTCCACCCACGCTTGCACGGGGGGACGAGCCCCATCCCCTGCAGTGCTTCCACCCGAAGGTGGCACAGGACCAATGGAGGAGGGGGTCCCGAGCTGGGCACCGGAACTGCTGGTGCCATGTGCCATTGCCAGCTGAGGTGGGACAGGTGGGTCCACTGGGACCGACCTTCCCATACGTTCTATGTTTATGAGGATTTAATAACAATATGGGTTAGTAATAGCCAACAGCATTCCAGTTTAGTTGTAACAGCATACAGTAGTATTCCCTTTAACCCAACACACCAGAGTTCCAACAGTTGAACAGCAAGCATAGCACATGCATATATAGAACAACAGTGGTCATTCCAACAGCATACAGGATTGATTGGTGGCAACAGACCACCAAGATTGTGGTATGTGAACAGGGCACTTGCATCGAAGTAAATGCAGATATTTATATAACAATAGGACATGTGTCCCAACAAATGTTATGAGATTAGACATACACATTGAGGTGTGGAATTGCATTGTTTATGCACATACAGTAGGGTGCAAAAAGATACCTCCAATAACAACTTATCTATACTTATAGTTTACACTACATTCCTATTGACTGCAGTTAAATATCCCCTACATGTATTATTACACTAGGCAATGTCCATTAAATTGTAAAATGGGTTTTGCTAGTTCATGATATACCTGACCTGTATCTGACATACAAACTGTCCTGGATGCAGATGTTACTGCTACATATTTATATTTTTCATTTATATTTATGTATCTACATATCTGGATGTGTTCAGGTGACATTATCAGGTATATGTTAACAGCCCCCTACATTTCTAGCAGCATACTGACATTTCTGGGGAACACAATAATAAGCTACTCATGTGCCAGATTAACCTGTACATGCCGGCCATTAACCGACAGTTGAGGACTGTATATATGCTTAACATCTACTGGCACTCCCTTCATCCACTTTATATGGGCCTACCCATGTGTGGGTTGACTGCACTTAATACAACAGTACTATTTCTATTATGCAAGGGTACAACAACATATTGAAGAAAGTGACATGGACACACTCCAGGAATTATACCTTTATTAATTACATTACACACTTTTCTAGTGGCTCTCTCAATTATTTGATATATCAGTGCATGCAGAGGTCTTTTATTCAATACTTTTTATACCTTTATTAATGGGTTACAACACCTTTAAACGCTATCTCACTTATTTTATATAACAGTACATGCAGAGAAGTTATTCCACACTTTTTATACCTTTATTAATGGGTTACAACACCTTTTCACGCTGTCTCACCTATTTTATATGATAGTACATGCAGAGAAGTTATTCCACACTTATTCAATTATTTGATATATCAGTGCATGCAGAGGTCCTTTATTCCACACTTTTTATACCTTTAATAATGGGTTACAACACTCCTTTTCAGGCTCTCTCACTTCTTTTATATGACCACACATGCAGAATATTTACTAACCTGCCTGGTGGCGCAGCCTTAGCAGCCTATCTGCATAGGCTTGCTGATTCGCAGCACGGACACCTGCAGCTGTGAAGTAAATGAAGGGATATTGAGACATACCTATCCATAATATAGACTACAATAGCAATTCTTACATACTTCATTCCATGGCTACATACTCAACAGTGGGGCATTTGGCATTCCACAGGCCTCCTGTATCCAGTGGTTCAGTCGGTCCTCCTTGCGTCTCTTCAGGTCTGCATGGTGGTGTCTGACCTGTTTACCAGTCCGAGGGACGCCTGTGGCACTGGTGAGATCATGTGCTAAAACGGTTCCAGGCTTCCGCTTTGTACTCCGTGCCCTGGAACTGGACCTGCAGGAGTCTTGCATCATGATGATGGACGAGGAGCCAAACCATATAATGTTAAGTTGTCTATCTCGCCTTCATTCTTGCTGGATGGGTTCGGAGCCGACCTCGGCTCGACTGGCCATCCTCTAAAAGCTCGAGAGTTGGTTCCACCGGCTCGAGGCTCCCCTTATATCCCACAATGCTAGGCGTGAGTTACCTCAGATCTCGTTTGCCGCTACAGCGATCGAGGTGTTGTTTTTCTACCGGCTCAGGTCAGTTGTTTAATCAGTCTATTTAAACTAGTTTAAATCCCCTTTCTTAACTTAGTTTTTCATATTTCCCTTAGTTTAGTGGATTTCATCCCTTTCTTCCATTATTCCCCTCTTTTTCCCTCAAGAACTTATAAGTTCTTCCCTTAGGCCTTCGGGCCCTGCTATCCCTAAGTGGAGTGTTTGTGTTTTGTTAGGGATATTTTAATACCTAAGCTAACTAACTAATTTTTAATTAGTTTAATCTAGTTTAACTTTCTTCATAGTGTAATCGGTGTGTGTGTGTTCTGTGTGGTGGTTACACTTTCGGTTCCTTGATAATGTCCAAGGATTCAAAGGTCTCAGGCTTCAAGAAGTGTGACTCGTGCTGTCAGAAAATGTCTCTGACAGACAGTCACACTTCTTGTGTTTACTGCCTGGGAACTTTACACCTGCAGGACTCTTGTGCTGTATGCCATGGCTTCAGCCCCGGAGTCCTGCAGGAAAAAAAAAACTTATTTTGAGAGGTTTACTTAAGCCTGAGGGTTCCCTTACTGTTACTTCGGGCAAACCCTCTAAGGCTTCTAGGTCCTCGGCTCCAGCTCCTGAGTCGAGGCCTAAGGCCGAAACCTCCTTCTACATCGGCTCCGGCTGGAGCCGAGTCTCAGACTGCAGCTTCTGTGGTTTCCTCGGCTCCGGCTGGAGCCGAGGTATTGAAATTCCTGTGTCGGCTCCGACTAGACCGGAGCCGACATCTAGAAAGAGGTCCAGGTCACCGTCCCTTGGCTCCGTTCATTCGGCTCCAGCATCTCCCTTGCTGTCTGAACGGAGCCATAGATCTCACTCCTCTAGGTCATCGAGGCTTTCGGACCATGACCTTCAGAGGGTAGTGAGTCGACTTCTTAAGTCCGAGGCACTGGCCCAAATGCTTCAGAGCCCAACTCATTAGTCGATGCCTGACCCTGTTCCTCATTATGTTCCTCCTCCGACTCCTTTGAGCTCGGGCAGGCGTTGAACCGAGACTGTGGTAGCGTCGGAGCCGATACAAATGTCTTGACTCCGTCGTCGACTCCGATTTCTTCCTTAGAAGAATCTCGGCGGACTTCCCTCGTCGGCTCGAGGGTGAGTGGCATCGGACCCTTGTCCGACCCCGCTCTCCCTCTCGGTGCTGGCGCTGGTGAGTTCGGCTCCGACATCGACCTCGGAGCCATCACTGTCGGTGCCGAGGGAGGTTTTCAGCTTCTCGGGCGGGACCTCTGGCTCTGCCTGACAGGGGTGCATTCGAGGTCATGCGGAGTGTGTTGGAACCTGGTTCACCTCCACAGTCGGCTCTGTCCGCCCCTCCCTCTTCGGTGCCTCAGGTCAAGTCTACTCACTCCCTCATCCCAGACCGCAGAGAGCCAGCTCCTCAGGAATCCCCTGTGGGGATCTCATCCTCTTCCGAGGCCTCTCCTGAATTGGCAGAAGAGCCCCCTCGGAAGAGAAAGTGTAAGAGGAAACACATAGACTCACCTGAGTCCGTCACCTCTGACACAGATTTAGAGGATTCGAGGGTTCCCCGTTCCCCTTCTGAAGATGTCTCCTTTGCAGACATTCTAGAAATCCTCAAACAGAGGGGAAATTGGCCAGCCCTCAGCCCTTCGGAGGATGAATCTGTGTATCTTGAGGCGTTTGGCTCTCGCCCTTCCACCTCCTGGGTGTATCACACCTTTGAACACCTCATGCAGGTGGTAGCAAAAAGGCATGGGCGGCTCCTGATTCAGTGGACCCCACTCCCAGGAGACCCTCAAAATTTATCACGGCACCAGCAGATAAACAATTTCTGACCAAGGGAGTTTCTGTGGATGCTATGGTGGTTGCTGCTGCCACTAAGAAGGAACTAGCTGATCCTTCAGTGCCTGTCCATCCACCTAACAAGGAATCTAGGTCTATGGACAGGTGCGGAAGCGGATGTTCTCGTCAGCGACCTTTGCAATGCGTTCGCTGAACTACCTATGCCATTTTACTCGTCTTCAAAGGGACTTGATCAAAGAAGCGAGTGACATGTTGAAGGATCCTACAGCTGCGGGTTTTCAGGACAAGATGAACACTCAGCTGGCTACCCTGAACTCCATAGCTAACTCCTCCATGCCTCCTTTCGTATGTGGCTGATGGAGCGAGCAGGGCAGGGACAGGTGTGGCCTTACGCGGGCATGCCTGGATGCGGCTATGCAACTGCGGACCCCTTTAAAACGTCGTTCACTAATTCCCCGTTTGATGGATCATCTCTTTTTGGTCCTCAAGTGAAAGAAACCTTGACTAGGTGTGAGACGGATGGCAAGACTCTTTCTGCCGTCGGAGTCCGTTTTTCTACTCCTTCTAGGCCTTACCCCAAAGGCCAGAAAAGTGGGAAAATGTGGTTCCGCAAACAATCTCAAGGGACTTCGCCTGACGCACAGAGTCGGTTCCCCGCCAGAGGCAGAGGGGGGAACAACAATGGTAGACGTCGCCCTAGAGGCAGGGGGGGTCCGCAGAACCAGGGCAATCGAGAAACTTTCTCCGATAAGCCCTTTCAGCATCCCTGAGGTGTTGCCCGACTGTCCACCTTCGGAGGCAGTCGGGGGAAGATTGTCACTGTACCCAGACGCCTGGCTATCCCTAACTCAAGACAAGTGGGTACAGTCCATCATTTCTGAAGGCTATTCCATTCCCATCGTTCGCATTCCAAACCAGTCAAAAAAATCCCTTCCAGATGTTCCACCCACTCAAAGGGATCTTGCAGCTTTGGAAATTTCAAAGCTACTTACAAAAAGAGCAATTCAGCCAGTTCCAGCAGACCAGCAAGGATCCGGAATCTACTCCAGGTTCTTTTTAGTTCCAAAGAAAACAGGGGACTGGAGACCAATTTTGGATCTCAGTATCTTGAACAAGTCTGTCAAGAAAACAAGATTTCGGATGGTCACACTACAGTCCATCCTTCCCCTATTGGGAAGAAAAAACTGGATGTGCTCTATAGACCTTCAGGATGCGTACTATCATATAAAAATGAACAGGCGGCTCCAGAAGATTCCTCCGCTTCAGGCTGGGAACCAGTCATTTTCAATTCAGAGCCCTGCCCTTTGGACTCACCACTGCCCCGGTGTTTACCAAATGCATGGCAGTGGTAGCTTCTCACCTGAGGCGTCAAGGATTCCAGGTGTTTCCATATTTAGACGACTGGCTCCTCACAGCTCCCACCAAGCATCTTCTTCTAATGGCCAGAGACTACACCTTTCGCATTTGTCAAAACTTGGGCATCTCAATAAATTGCGAAAAGTCTGTTTTGTCACCTTGTCGTGCTAGTACCTTCATAGTGGCAAATCTAGACACAGTCAACATGTCTGCGAGACTAACAGATCACAGAATAACAGACATCGCAAACTGGTCTCGCTTCTCTTCAGCAACAACAGAGTCAAAGCCAGGTTAGTTCTGAAAGTATTAGGGATTATGGCGGCTGCCATACCTCTGCTTCCATTAGCCAGATTCCACATGAGAATCCTTGAATGGATGCTCTTCACACAATGGTCATACCAACAACTTCCGATGTCTCACACCATTATGATTACGCAAACATGCAAGAATCATCTTCGGTGGTGGATGTCTTCCCTCAGCTCCTCTTGGGAAGACCCTTTGTTCCTTCCCCTCCGGTTGCTACTCTGACAACGGGCCTCCCTGATCGGGTGGGGGGGGCATTATCAGGGCAGAACTGTCCAGGGCATATGGCGACCATACGAATGCCACTTGCACATAAATGTTCTAGAGATGAGAGCAGTGCTTTTAGCGTTGCAAGCCCTTCAAGACTCTCTTCCATTGGGAACGATAGCAATCCAGACGGACAATATGTCTGTAGTGTGGTATATCAACAAACAAGGCGGAACCAGGTCCTATCCCCTATGTCGAGAAGCACTCAGACTGTGGCAATGGGCGATTTCTTCTCAGCGTTTTCTGATAGCAACGCACATCCCGGAAGTCCAATCAAATCGCGGACAAGTTGAGCAGAGCTATCCTCATGCCTCACGAGTGGTGTCTGAAAGATTCTATTGCGAGAAAAATTTTCTCAAGTGGGGTCAGCCTTGCTGCGACCTTTTGCTACACCCCAAAACAGCAAGTGCAGAGATTATTTCACCCTATTCCGTTACCAGGCCAGTCCAGCAGAGGCGGCTCTAGTCCAAGTTTGGCCCGGGGACTTCTGTATGCATTTCCTCCCTTCCCACTAATTTCTCAAGTGATACAGAAAGCTATCGCTCAGAAGGCCTCTCTGATCCTCATTGCTCCTTACTGGCCTCGACAGGTGTGGTTCCCCTTTCTACATCAATTTCTGTTGGAGCAACCTTGGCATCTGGACCTAGTTCCAGATCTTTTGATCCATCAATCGGGTCAGTTGCATCGCTCCTCCCCTCTCTGAACCTCACTGCTTGGTTCCTCCAGTTCCTACCCTAGCCAGGCTTCCTCAAATATCTCACACTGTTCGAGATATTTTAATAGCTTCACAAATCTTCCACTCGAAAAATTTATCTTAGTAAGTGGAAACGTTTTGCCTATTGGGCTCAAGGAAGGGACTTAGATCCTTTCACTGCTCCCATCCATATGGTTCTTGATTTTCTAGCTGAACTCTTTCATGCAGGTTCATCTCCTTCTACTCTCAAAGTTCAATTGGCAGCTATATCTAACTTTCATGTGGGTATTTCAGAGTCTGCCATTATGTCCCATAAGCTTTGCAAAGCATTTTTTGAAGGGAGTTTTTCTACTCAGACCTCCTATAAGAAATCCTCCTCCTCCTTGGGACCTTAATTTAGTTCTCAGTTCTTTGATTCTCCCCTTTCGAACCTGCAGCTGCCTGTTCATTAAAATTGCTATCATGGAAAACTCTCTTTCTCGTAGCTATTACTTCAGCTAGAAGAGTTTCAGAACTTCATGCACTCAGCTGTCGACCTCCTTATCTGTTGTTCCATAAAGACAGGGTATCCTTACGAACCAACCCGTCCTTTTTACCTAAAGTGGCCTCTCGTCTAACCAAAATCAAAGCATTGACCTCTCTGTGTTTTTTCCAGGGTATTCTAATAGGTCTGAACAAAAATTGCATTGGCTAGATGTTCATCGTCAGTTAAGGTACTATTTGGATAGGACCAAACAATTCAGAAAAACTGACCAGCTGTTTGTCTCTTATGCAGAAGGCAGAAAGGGACTTTCTGTTTCCAAGGTATCACTATCTAGATGGCTAACATCTCTGATTTCCATTGTTTATGAAATTAGACACCAAAAGCTGCCTAATAAACCTAAGGCCCATTCCACCAGAGCTTTGGCTACTTCTATAGCTTTCCAAGACAGACTGCCTATTGACACCATTTGTGCAGTGGCTACTTGGGCTACTCCTCATACTTTCATTTCACATTATAAGTTGGATTTAGCTTCCAGACATAGAGCTAACTTTGGTACCACTGTTCTCAAGAGTCTGTTCCGTTAGGCCACCGGGACAAGGTGCTAGGGGCGGTCCCATCCAGCAAGAATGAAGCGAGATAGACAACTTAACATATAGAAGTTATGTTCTTACCATAACGTTCCATGTTAGTTGTCTTCTTCGCCTTCTTCTTCGTCCACCCTCCTTCCCCTGGCCTGGACAGACCTAGAGGAGTTTTGATTGTGACCTCTCTTTCTACCACCTCTTTACTATAGGTATATGCTCTGCTGTGCATATTTTCCTGGATCAGGCTGTAGGTCACCCTTTCTCTTCCCTTATTTATAGAGGTGGACTTTCTTTCCAGTTATTCTGGTACTATTATTAGCTGGGCCTAGCTCACAAAGCGAGATCTGAGGTAACTCACGCCTAGCATTGTGGGATATAAGGGAGCCTCGAGCGGTGGAACCAACTCTCGAGCTTTTAGAGTGGCAGTCGGGCCGAGGTCGGCTCCGAACCCATCCAGTAAGAAGAAGGCGAGAAGAAGACAACTAACATGGAACGTTATGGTAAGAACATAACTTCTATTTTTGACTCCTCAATGCCCCATCGTTGCACTCGAAAATGAGAGCCCTCTCCAGCACCGGCCATACTGTCTGCAGATGGGAGCTACAACCAGTTATGGCAATTATTCCCGCCTGTGGAGCTTAAATATGCCTCATTTCCCGCACTTATTTGTGATTGGCAGGTTTTGAAAAATCTCAGCTAAGAGCAAACCTGCTTAGCACTGGGTAAACTTCCATTGTCATAAATGAGTGTGTTGGAAATACATACATATTTAAAGCTGTCATGGCTTAGTGGTTTAGTACTGTGATTATGGTGCACAGTATCCCGTGTTCGAGGCCTGTAATTGCTTTTTATTTTACTACTGGTCAGACCAGATAGGAGGTGTGGCTATGTTTAGCCAACTTTGCACAGCTTTGCCCAACGTTGCTCATCGTTGCTCTACGTTGCTCTATGCTGCCCGACGTTGCCCAATGTTGCGCTAGTTAGCGCGGTGCACAGCTCCACACAAAACTATTGTGCTAGTTAAAGCACTGCTAAGCTATGAGCAATTATACTTCACTGTGCTTAATACTAGTGGACTTTGCTTAGCAGTGCTTCACATTGCTTAAGATACGTTACTTATGCATTTATCAGTATGCATGACCATTCCACCTTCTGATATATATATATATATATATATATATATATATATATATATATATATATATATATCTAAAATATCGTTCACTAACGCATAGGCCATTTCAATGCATTTTACTGGGATTTAAACAGTAAATGTCAGGAGTTATTTTTATGCACACATTTCCTACAGAAAATAGGGAGGGGAGTGGCGGGACTCAAACCGGGAACGCCTCCTTTTTGTGCGAGGGCTGTACCACTACGCTATTGCTATTTGGCTACATTTGCATATCAGTAGTTTATTATCCTCTTCGATGTCTACACTACTAACTGTAGCTAAGCAATGGGCAAACCCACGCATACATGCGCAAATACGGGCAGCTATGTCAGGAATCATAAAAAAAAAGGTAAGCTTTACATTTTTAACTTGTACAGGGATTTAGAATGTGGGGGGAGTGTAGTGTTGGGTTTGTGGATATTTGAGTGGACTCGCTCATTTCTGTTGACATTTGCTGTTTATGCACTTGCAGGGGCGTGGATATTTGGACTGCTCTGCAGTCTGACACGCCCCCTGCACTCGTGCACGCTCAGTGTTAGCCTTAGAGTTGAGTCAGCGTGCCCTCATGAATATGCATGATGGGCTGACATCTAACTCTTAGACTGCAGTTTCCGTGTAAGACTTAGTTAGTGTTACACGGAGGATTAGTGAATCCCGGCCTTAGTGTTTTCAGATAAATTCATATTAAGTGCTATGCAAAAATTTTTTGTTTTACTTTTATACTGTTTGTTAATTACTTTAAAATGTACCATTACTCTTGTCAATATTTAGTTACCATAATGCCCTTTCTAAAGCAGTTTACTATGTATTATCATTACACAGTTCATTTGTGTTCATACACAAATTAGGCAATATTCTTCAATTCATATAACACAGAAATTCATTGAATATCAGTTTAAAATGGTATATGTTCTATGGTAAGATTAACAAATTGCAATTCTGTAATTTTTATTTTTTTCTTTGACTACCAGCTGATTGTCTCATGCCTTGCTCGGTTGACTTATTTCTCCCCCAGGTGAGAGCCTAATGGCCCATCCATTCCACCTTAGAATGGGATGATATGTAGCAGCCATGGTGTTGTCATACATCTCAGAGAGTCGGACCTTTTACCTTAAGTCCTAGCTCACTGCACATGCCCACGATATTTCATGACATTTGCAAGGTATAGTAGGCAGTTGATGTAAGCAATGGGCATGTCTCCTACTTTTGCAAGCGACATCTCATTAATGGTCCACTTGGAAAGGGGGCACCTCCATCTCCAGTAATATCTCTGGTTTGTAATGGTGATTATACTTGGAGTCTGCACTTTAGATATGGACTTCTCAATGCTGTTCCTAATTAAAGGTGAACAGGCAGTGCTTTTTCATTCCTATCTCTTTCCAGCTATCTCCACCACTGCCCACGCTGCTAATAAATCTCAGGTCATCTGGGTCATAGTCAGGAGTTTGCACTCATATGCCATTGATGCTGGTATAATTCTGATTATTGTATCAAAAAATCATATATCATTCTCAGAAAATAATACTGTTTGAATGTTAACATCACTTGTGTGAGTCTCACAGTCAATCTTAGGGTATCTTTTTTAAATATAAAAATTGCTAACATTTTTTTATTATGCTCAGTTACCTTTGGTCACTGTATATTGATATTTTTAGTTATACAATAATTTATCTCCCACTTTTGTTGGCTCTGCCACAATGATTTTTCCTAGCTTCACAGTGAATTTGTGATATATTGTTAATTTAGATGACTGTAAAGAATGGCCTCATCTTCATTTTTTATATTTACCCTTAATAATTAACGGTAAAACATTAATAACTCTACAGAGTGCAGACTTGATATACTGTGTAACATTTACCTGCAGTAGTTTTTCCTAGAATGGCATGTCAAGCCACTGTGCTTATACATTTTCCTTGTATATTTAATTTGCATTTTAGTAGCAGCCCTAGGATTGGTTTATTGAGTTAGTTCTGGGCATTTAAATGAACTGTTCCAGTGATCTAGAGATCCCTTTCCCATATCTTCCTAAGATTCATAAAAAGAGTTCCTGCTCATGGTAATTGCCAAAGGCAAGTGTGCTACTTGTTGCTTTACTGACACTGGCAAGCAGCACATGTCGTTTAATTACTAGTAGTGGGTGCAAAGAAATAGGCTGTTAATGATCTACTTCCTTTGGTGCAGAGTTTGATTCCCACAGCCTTTATTTGCCTTCTGTGTGATCTTGAACAAGTTATACAGTGCTTTGGGGTAATTTGGAATGTGAGTTGGGTTCATTAATGTTCTCCTGGACTGCATGTCTGGTAACTACCTATGAAACTATGAAACATAATGGTGAGAAAAATGGGATTCATAGACAAATATAGGCACAGTGAAGTAAATGTCATTATTGGCTCATTAGTATGTCTCTGGATCACACGCCAGCCAAAACAAATGCTGTCAGACCTGTTAACAGTACTGTTCTATCTAACAGCTCATGAGTGACATTGATAAAAGCAACCCCATGCACTCACTCACACACACACACACACACACACACACACACACACACACACACACACATTCATGGAGCGTCATTCATGCCCCTACAAATATGTCCACACATCTCCATACACATGCACACTCTACCACACTGCACCCACACCTTTGCTGAACTTACCTTCACTACAAGAAGTGAATGACCACTGTATTTTTACAGCAGTCACTTTTTCCTCTAACATGAAGTTTTATGAGGACATTTAGTTATCTGAATCCCTTGGCAGTGTAAATTGGGTGCTGCCATGTAAAAGTGCATGGCTAATTAGTATTAACTACTTCACGACACTGGTGCAATGTCATGGAGCTGTTCCAATAAGGTCACCCCTACACTGGGGACCTAGCCAGTGACAAACCTCAGTGATAGGGCAGGCTAAGAATCAGAAAGTCTTACAGTGAGTAGGAAAATAGGCCAGTTTTACATTTTTTTAACTAGTGTGT
>NC_056726.1:1128421288-1128433788 GCF_019279795.1 Protopterus annectens
ATTTTAAAATTTTTTTGGTTTAAAGGGCCCATCAATCTTTTATCTTAAAAAAAATGGATTTTAAAATAACCGAATCTTTAAAAAAGGAACCGCCAACAAAGTCAAAAGTTGATCTAAAAGGATTTTTAGGCTCATAGCAACCAAGAAGCCTTTTTAAAACCCCCTTAGCATTTCCTTAAAAAAGGGGTTTTTCAAGCCAAGAAAAGCGACTAAAAAGTGTATGTAACCTAATACATACATTCTTAAAATATAAATAATTAATATCAACATATATATATTATAATATATATATATATATATATATATATATGTACATATATTAATACATAGGTATATAAATATAAAAGTGTATAAATGTAAAAAATTAAAAGTTTGTAAATATATATAAAACATGTTTGAATGAAAATAGCCTGTAAGTGTTACTTAAATATTTACACCACATATGATTTCAACTTAATGGATGGAGTGCATTAAGGCGGAAGGTGGTATCCAGCATGCCACATAAGACCTTTTCCAAGAGATCTTCCAAATGAGATTCTCTTAGGTTCCAATAAAAATTAACTGATCTTTATCTCCCCAAGTTTGGCCAATGCATCTTGGGTCTCTTCATGATATCATACATTCATATGCATTCCTTAATTTTCCTGTTTTTTAGAAGAAAAGGATTTCAAGCACCTGGGCCATATATCCCACAATTAATACTATGGCCCTTGAAAATGCAAATTTACACTTTACCTCCTCTAAAAATTTTACATGGCACAGTTGCCACATGTATAATAGCCCATTTTGCAAGTATATTTGACCCAAATCAAAGGGATTGTCTAAGTGGTTTTTAAAGTTTTCCAAAAATCACCTGATTGTATCCCCTTTGTTAAATTAAAAAATAAACAGGTTTTGAAATTTTAATTAGGCAGTCATAATTTAGTAAAAAGCCTCCCTTTAAATCAACATGTTAATTTCATTTTTACAAAGGCTATTTTAAACATGGAGATACAGATATAATCTCCTATTTCTAGTATTGATGCCATGCACACCTTGGATACACCCCTAGGGTACCCTACTAAAAACATTGGCATCTTTTAATGCTGTAAATGTTTCCAAAATTAACCATCAGATCCAGATAAACTGGTCAATTTGTGTTAGGTGGTTAGGCAAAATGTTTAACCTTAATTTCGATAAGCTTTTAACCGTTTTGGTCCTTAGACAAGGTGACATCTAAGTAGTTCATTTGAGATGTTATTTTAAGTAAATTAGAAAGGGTGTTTTATTCCACCCTAATTTTCCCAAATTTTCTATCACCTTTAAATATTCTATTGATATAAACAATTTTCTTTCAAAGTGGGAATAGATGTGCTCTCCCATTGGAGTAGAACAATGTTGAAATATGGGGCATGAAGCATGATCCCTTTCTTTGTCTATAATACTGGCCCACCAAATATACAAAATTTATTTTAAAATTCCATACACAAAACAAGAACATTGACAGTATTGTTGTTCAAACAAGTATTCCCAAAAATGGAACCATTCCACCCCAACATCATGTGGAATGGTATTAAAAAAACATCAGTCGTTAAAAAATACTTTGTTCTTTGTATTCAACATTTTCATTTTCATGAAAAATCCCAAGAGTCCTTGCATATATGGTCAAAAGACCCTAGACAGTCCTTTAAAATTAAGTCAACATACTTTCACAGAGGGTGGGGTTTTGATTTTGACTAACAATAGGCCTCATTGGTGGATCAGTGGTCTCTTGTGTATCTTTGGTATACCAAAGATACACTGTACCACTGGAAACTTGACTTGAAAATAATCAAATATGCGGATGTAATTTCACCCCCGTCCAACATATCTTGTAGGTAAAAGTCATTTTTTAAATTAATAAAATTAATGGGTTTCCTCATACATATCACTGTTGTTAACATGGCCTGACATTTTTGATATGTTTTTACTTTTTCATAATAACTACCTAAATTTGTCAGGTTTCATAACCCTAAGTTGTTTGTTATTGGAAAGTTGTTTTAATAAACATGACTCTGCATCAGTCAAATTCCCAAAATTACCACAGGAACCCTTCCCACTAGGCCCCAAATTCAAATTCCACCAGCTTTTCAAAAAAAATTAATGGAAGGGGTATGGGTTGAAAAAACTCTTCTCCCAATCACATCCCCCATTTCTTCACCCCCTTTCCACATAAACAAGATGATTAAGCGCTTTTGTATATGTACTTCATCAGAATCACAAACACATATAGTACCCAGCACTTTTAAATCCCCACCCTTAAGTCATTATCCAATAAAATTAATGGAGGTATTGTTCAAGCCATAACCATAAAAAGTGTATGTAACCTAACTTTACCGATACATTCTCCTAAAAGTATTTGATAAAAATAATTAATATCCAACACACTATATATATATATATATATATATATATATATATATATATATATATATATATGTACATATATTAATACATAGGTATATAAATATAAAAGTGTATAAATGTAAAAAAAAGTGTATAAAAGTTTGTAAATATATATAAAACATGTTTGAATGAAAATAGCCTGTAAGTGTTACTTAAATATTTACACCACATATGATTTCAACTTTAAAACACTGGTGATGGATGTACTGTAATTCAGGCTGGGGAAGGTGGTAGTATCCAGCCTTAACTGCCACCTAAGCTCCTTGGTTTCCAAGAGATCTTCCCAAGGTCCCCCCTGAGATCTCTTTGTATAGGTTCCAATACAAAGAAGTTAAAACTGTGATCTTTATACTCCCCTATATGTTTGGCCAATGCATTTTTGGTCTCACCCTTCATGATATCCAGACCATGCTCATACATGCGTTCCTTAAATTTTCTCTTAGTTTTTCCCACATAGAAACACTGGCATTTCAAGCACCTGGCCACATATATAACCCCCACCGAATTACAGTTACTATGGGCCCTTGAAGAAATGGCAAAGTGGTTCACTGTTACCCTGTCTCCCTCCAAAACCATTTTACATTGGGCACAGTTGCCACATTTATAAGTACCCCATTTTTTGCAAGTATATTCTGACCCAAAGTCAAAGGTACCCTGCTCTAAGTGGTTTTTCAAAGTTTTCCCCTCCTAAAAATCACCTGAGGTTTTTGGTTTGTCACTATGCTTAATTCTTTAAAGTTAGAAAAAATATGCCAGTGTTTATGAATGATATTTCTAACGTGGGCGGCCTCATTTCAATATTGAGTAACAAAGCCTCCCTTTAAATCCAACCCTTTGTTAGTTTCATTTTTCCTAAAAGGGCTATTTCCTAAAAAGTCATGGGAGCAAACCAGGGAAATAATCTCTCCCATTTCCCTTTTAGTTTTCATGTCCATGCAAACCTTGGATACCACCCCCTCAGGGTACCCTCTACTGAAAAACATGTGGCTCATCTTTTCACATTCCTGAATAAATGTTTCCCAACTGGATACCATCCAGGTCAGCCAGATAAACTGGCCTCTGATCCCAAATATTTGATGTTAGGGGGTGGTTACTGTCAAAATGTAGTATACTGTTACTTGCGATAGATGTTACTAACCCATCTCTTGTTTATGGAGTCCTTAGACAAGGTGACATCTAAGTAGTTCATATTTGAGATGTTATATTTATAAGTAAAAGTTAGAAAGGGGGTAGAGGTATTTAAAAACTCCATGAACCCCTCAATTTTGCCAATTTCCCTATCCCACACTATAAAAATATCATCCAAAAATCTGAGATATAAACTCCAAGGTTTTCTTTCAAAGTGTGGGAATAGGATGTGTCTCTCCCATTGGAGTAGAACAATGTTGGCAAAAATGGGGGCACATGAAGCCCCCATAGCCATCCCCTTTCTTTGTCTATAATACTGGCCCACCAAATATACAAAATTGTATTTTAGAACCAATTCCATACACAAAACAAGAACATTGACAGTATTGTTGTCTAAACAAGTGCATTCCCACAAAAAGTCATGGAACCATTCCACCCCAATATCATGTGGAATGGTATTAAACAATTCGACCACATCAGTCGTTACAAAAATACTTTGTTCTTTGTATTCAACATTTTTCATTTTCATGAGAAAATCCCAAGAGTCCTTGCATATATGGTCAAAAGACCCTAGACAGTCCTTTAAAATTAAGTCAACATACTTTCACAGAGGGTGGGGTTTTGATTTCCTTGCACTGACAATAGGCCTCATTGGTGGATCAGTGGTACTCTTGTGTATCTTTGGTATACCAAAGATACACGGTACCACTGGAAACTTGACTTGAAAATAATCAAATATGCCGGATGTAATTTCACCCTCGTCCAACATATCTTGTAGGTAAAAGTCAATGCGCTTGTAGGCCAAATTAATAAAATTAATGGAAGTTTCCTCATACATATCACTGTTGTTAACATGGCCTGACATTTTTGATATGTATTCTACTTTGTTCATAATAACTACCTAACCCCATTTGTCAGGTTTCATAACCCTAAGTTGTTTGTTATTGGAAAGTTGTTTTAATAAACATGACTCTGCATCAGTCAAATTCCCCCGTATATTACCACAGGAACCCTTCCCCACTAGGCCCCTAAATTCAAATTCCACCAGCTTTTCAAAAATAATTAATGGAAGGGGTAGGGGTGGGTTGAAAATACTGCTTCTCCTAATCACATCCCTCATTTCTTCACCCCCTTCCTGATAAAAAAATCTTAAAGTTGAGTTCTCTTAAAAAAAGTTTTAAGTCAATCAACAGGCTATCAATCTTGCAGTTAGTTGAATGGACAAAAAGTTCCCCTCTACTCAATAATTCAGCATGTTCCATATTACAAGAGACATCACTGTAGTTATAAAATACAAAGTCACCTGTTCTGTTGCTAATAGTCTTTAAAGCATTCCTGTCCATATATTCTGGGTATAGACCACTTTATGCCAACACATGTACGTCTTCAGAGCCCCAACTCAACAAACTTTGAGTTGAATTATTAAATAAAACAGAAAATGATGAGCTATTAGAAAACAGAGAAGCCTGCACCTCCAATTCCCCCATGTCAGCACTCACCAATTCCGTAGAAGCAGGCTCCACATTCACAATCCCTTCTAGACCTAATTCCACTTGTACGGTCTCCTCGGTATTGAAAATTCCCTTGCGTTTGAAAGGATTGTGTACTGCTATCTGATAGTAGTGGGCCTCATTTGCAATACCTGAGTTGAAATCCTCTGTGAATGCATATTAATGCATGAAGTGGCACTTTATACACTTATTGGTTTGCTATAGGGATATGCGAAGTGTGGTCCTATCTGCAGGGCTGTGACTTACATCAGTGAGAAGCAGACATTTCATTTGTAATGCGTTGCGTGTATAAAAGTGTGTGACTTAGTGATTAATTGGTGGCTTCACAATAATGTTATTTAAATGCTACACACTACTGGATTTGAACCCAGCAATGTGTATGGCAAAATGCATTGCTTGCAAGCCATTTAACAGACTGTGCTACTGAGTCACTGTTATAAGCAGTTTAATTGCAAGACATAAGTACACACATGCAGGCTGTGACATACTTTTTTAAAGATATCATTATGTGTAAGGCTTTATACGGATGTATTTCTGCACCAAGGTCCCTGTTCTACATGTATTTTGCCAGTAATTCTTTAGCAGGTGTACTTGTAAATGTTGTTAATAAAAGGGAACATTTACCTGCTATTAGAGACCTCACTTAAATCCATTCTTGTGTGTTTGGCTTTCTAGCAGTGTACTCTTGCACCAGACTGCAAGATGTAATCCCAGTTTTTGCATTACTCTTTAAACAAGTTTGTGAAACTCAGCGCAATGTGCAGCTTCACTGAAACATGCTTAATGACTGTAACCTGCAATTACTGTGTGGCATGGCAGGTTAATGCTGCACCCTGTAGATGCGATGGTTGCGAGTTTGAAGTAGGGGGCAGGTGTTTATTTTGTACATGTATATTATTTAAAACACATATCAATATAGCTCCATTTAGCTGAGCTCAGTAAAGCTTTGCAAAGCAGCATGTCGCACAGCATCACACTAAAAATATATAAAGCAAAGAAAAATGGGGAGATAGGAAAGTGGTGAAATGAGGTACAAGCAGGGGAAAAACATAGTGAAAGGCAGTTAGGTATGTGCAGCTACCCATTTCTTGTACAGCAACAATGTGCACTTGGACAGAATTTGTTGATGACTTTAGACTCTATCTCCCAGAGAGAAGGGTGAGGATAACATAATTGCATTGTTAAGCCAATTGGACAAAATTATGTGTGTCCAGTGGATAAGTGTGCAATATGGAGCGCTATGTATGGGATGAATTTTTTTTGGGACAGGTGCCCATCTTTTTTTTCAGGTGAGAGTGAAATGTTGGGGGCGGGACATAAGTACATGTGGGGAAGATAAGTAGGGTAAGTGAGGAGGCCTTTGCAGACAGACAAGACAAACAAGACAGGAGACATGGGTGGTGTGTGACACATGAGGGGGGTAAACAACAAAAACCACGGTTGAGGCAACAAAACAGAACAAAGACTTCACCGTGGTTTTTGGATTTTACTTGTTTTTGTTCCGTTTTTTCTGAGGGGGGTAAACACCTTGGATGTGGAGGGCATTTTGAAAAATTAGTCCAATGTGCATCCACAAGGTAGCAGTGTGACCCACATCCTCACCCATAGGACTATTGACTGTGCTCTGTCACTGCTCCAAGAGTGGCAGTGGTGGAGGCTGTGCTCCGGAGCAAGTCTGCTCCACCAGGGTGGCCAGCATGCTCTCCATCAGATGCAGGCTTTGTCCAAACCCTTGATGAATGATCCTGAGTACCAAACCCGGCAGTTCATCATGGGTGACAACTCTCCCTCCACCACCACTCCCAGAAGGTGGCCTGGCCCCCTCCCATGGAGTGGTACCACCGATGCCACAGGCAGTGCAGGGGCAGGAGAGGGGACATCATCAGGCTGGGTTCCAGATGTACTGGGACCCGATGCCATGGCTGGAGGAGGCAAGGTAGGAAGATCAAAAGGAACAGGCCAACCTTGACAAACTGTAGTAAAGTAGTTATAACAATAAGTTAATGTCAGTATTAACCAAACCAATGTTAGTATTAACAGAATGGAACATAATAATATTTATTAATCCAAATACATATTAAGGTATATTATGTGCAACACAACATTAAGTAACATGACAGGATGTATGCTAACAGCAAACAGTATGAATTAAACCATAAGACCAGTAAAACAGTTAGTGTAACAAACTATTAGTATTAAATCATAATAATATGTAACAATAATAAATTAAAGAAGATAAGGGGTGGAAGAGAGAGAAAACCATACCATTAGTTACCTCACAGTAATATTACTTCATAGAGTACAACTACAAACTTCTACAGGTGTGCAGTGTCAGTTGTGAGTACAGTGATTACAATTCTTCTATAGCTAATGTAGCATGTACATACCTCTCAAGCAGTTAGCATGTGACAATATGGGTCAAGCACTAACAAATGCAGGTACACAACTACACAGAACAGTTTCACATAATAAGGACTTACATAACTACGAAGGTGTTATGTAAATGGATTTAAAAGTATATAGCATTCCAGGTAATCCTTTATGTGGTAATCATGGAACAAACGGATTAGGCAGTTGTAATTACATTATGAAAAAATATGACAGTTGAGAAGTATGTTTGTGTGCATTAAGTAAACTAGATAGGCATAATGCCTTAGTTGGCAGGCATGGGAGTAGAACCCAATAGCTATGACTGCAGGGGACATCTGCAAATGATGTAACAATTGATTGCAGCAACTTAGAACAGACATACAATGACTACAGTAACCAAACTCCTTATATTTCCAAGATAAAACTTATATTAAATATTATATGTTTCTCTATAAAATAACATATTTCTCTTATATGTTAAAATTAATTGAGATGAGATAGTGAAAAATATTGCAAAATGAACATTATTGTTGCATTTAACAATTTGAAATAATAAATTATAAATTCTCATACCAAATAAATACAAATTCCAAAGCCAAAAAGCTTAATAATTAAACTTCAAAATCATCCTAGTTTCGGTTATTATTTAATATTTCTTTTAAGTTTTTTCTTTTTTTTATATGAAAATATAAATTTTTTAATTAAAGAAACAAATATATCAGTTTTCAACATCATCATCATCTTTCTCAACCATCCTGAAAAACTGCCTATGTGGCTTCCTAAAGCTTCACGTTGGTTTCAAAAAAACCATTTTTGATCCAATAGTAATTTTTCATCATAGCCCTGTTCTATACTCAATCTTATTATTACTTGTGAATAAAGTTAAATCCAAAAAATTAATCTGATTCCGATTAACCTCATAAGAAAAAGACAAACTATGTTCATTTTCATTCTCTTCAAAAAATTCAAAAAAACTCAAAAATATCTTTGCATATAATATCATCAGGTCATCAATGAACCGATACAAGATAACCTTTATTATTAAAAATATGCTAGGATAAATGAATTTTTCCTCAAAAAAAAATATTCACCATTAAATGTGAAATAATTATGGGTCAAACAGAATTCCAGAAGTGAGATCAAAAAATTAGTTCTGGGACCCACAAGTCCCCATCTAATGCTGATGTTAGTATATATAATATATATTTACTGGCTGTTTGGTGTGTTTTTCAATACAATGACTACAGCCCTATCTCAAATATTAAGACAGATTTATTTAGGAAACCACAATGCTGCTTAACACTTTATTTGTATTGCTGGCAATTATCTGTGAAATCTACGTTCACTATCTGCTCATAAAGTGGGCAACCTCAGCCATATACCTTTTGTTCCCGGAGTGAAAGAAAATGTGAGAATTATGTGACTGACATTGGCAAGAGACAACCTTGAACCATAGTATTAGTTGAGAAAAACATTCTACAGGACATTCATTTTGCATTGTACAGCTATTACAGTTTTACACTTGACTGTAGTGACAGTAGAGTACACATGCAATGAATACAGCCATGCTGCAAATATTAAGACAGATTTATTTACGAAACCACAATGCTGCTTAACACTTTATTGGTATTGCTGATAAGTCTCTGTGAAATCTACACACACTATCTGCTCATAAAGTGGGCTACCTCAGACGTATACCTTTTGTTCCTGAAGAGGAAGAAAATTAGAGCATTATGTGACTGAAATTGGCCTGGAGACAATCTTGAACCATACTATTAGATGAGAAAAACATTTTACAGGACATTCCTTTTGCATTGTAAACATATTACAGTTTTGCACTTGACTGCAGAGACAGTAGAACACACATGCAATGAATACAGCTGTGCTGCAAATATTAAGATGGATTTATTTAGGAAACCACAATGCTACTTAACACTTTATTGGTATTGCTGGTAATTCTCTTGCTTATTGCAATACCGTTGTTATTGTTCATTTATTGCACTACAGCTCTAATTGCCCATTTATTGCACTACAGTTTTTTTATTCTTTATTGCAATACATTTTTTTATTCTTTATTGCTTATTGCACTACAGATAGCATAATATATCCATACTTACTCACGGCACAACCTGGTCAGGAGCCCGGCATCAGACTGAATATTGCAAATCTTCTCAACTGCAGCTATTGGGAGAGAAGCACACCATTATGCATGTCTGTTTTGCAAAAATTCAGCTTGCATTTTGGTAAAACAGTGGAAAAATACTTACATATTTGTGAGGCATGCCCAGCCCTAGTCTCTTGGATCCAGGAGACCAATGTTCCCCTCTTTCTTCACTTCAGGTCATCATAGTGGTAATGACACTGCTCACCAGTATGGGGGATACCAGTAGCACTGGTAAGCTCCCTGGCCAACTGATCCCAGGCCTCAAGTTTATACTCTGAGCCATGGTAACCACCCTCCAGCAGCCTAGGTTCAGAATTCCATATGAGGAGCCCAAGAAAAGCCCTGGATTCCTGCACACCCCATGTCTGTGCCAGAAAGCATGTGCCCTCTCCAATACTGCCTGGCATATCAGTAGATAAGCAGACTCCAAAAAATGGTGCAGAATTCCCACATATTGGCCTCAATATAGGCTGATTTCCCACATTTATACATGATTTAGCAACATTCAAAAAAACACCACGGTGCTTAGCATCACACAAACCAGCTAAGTGAAGCTGAGCAGCATGAAAACTTGCACAATTGTGGTTAGCAATGGGCAAACAGTATTAGCCATTAACCATGTTTAAGCACTGCTGAGCACTGCGCAGCTCTTCCAAATGTATAAATATTGATTTTGCCATTAACCATGTTTAAGCAGTGCTGAGCACTACACAGCTCTTCCAAATGTACAAATATTGATTTTAATTTAAAAGACATTTTACTTTGCAATCAACAAATGATATCTGTGCTAGGGACTCAAACCAGGACCTATAGAAATTTAGACCATCACTCTACCCATTTACCTACTTGGATAGTATATAAAGTAAAATGCCTTCACCTACACTACTAAGCAATTGTGACGAGCTGTGTAAATGGGCTTAAATGGGCATACACAAATGTAGAAATAAATAATTAATTACATCAGGTTTCTTTTTTTAGATGTCTAGCAGGTATTTGTTTTGTATGTATAAGCACAGCTTGACATTGTTGAACTCTGTGTTGCACCACGCAAATAGACATTAAAAAAACAAAAAAAAAACAGGTGTCATAATTAATTAAGTACACCTGGTCTCTATTTTTAGATGTCTGGCAGGTGTCAGCTGTGTATGTATAAGCACATTCTGCACTCTGCACCATGCCATGCAAATGGCCATTAAAAAAATTAAACCATAAAGAAAACAAACATAACATTTTATATATTTAATACACAAACTATTAATACACAGCAAATTTCACCAGTAGCACAGAACATTATAAGGAGCCTCACCATGTATATAATATCTTACCAGCTTCTACAATTATGCCTATATGGATTCAATACCCCTGTTACTATGCTCTCCCTCAGTAGTGCACCATTATTATTATGCATAGCGAGCTGCCAAGAGGGAACCATGACCATGTACATGGGTACAATCCATGTAGGCTCTACACAGAGCCTACATGGAGTTTATTAAATCCTGGGGATTATCCTTTCACTGTTCATCTACTAAGTAGGATTCATTTGTAATGATCTGTAGCTGTTCTAAGGAGGGAGCGGAGCAAATAATTGTAGCATCATCTGCATATTGAAAAATAGTGGATGGAGATGAGACAATGTGAATCTTTTGTATGTATATTCTGTATAACAGGTGCCCAAGAATGGACTCTTGGGTGCACATACATAAAATGGGAAGAAGGAGAAACATGCACTGTGCCACCTTACTGCTTAGGTGCAATTCCTTAGGTGGCTCTTGAACTGATGATATTGCTTGAAATTAATTAAGTTCTGATAGGTTTTTGAATCAGTTTTGGGTATAGACCAGTACTGAATACTTTTGGGAGGAATGAAAAATGGCTGAGACTTTTTTTAAAGCATTACAGTGTTGGTCCAGAGACCAACAGCTTAACAAAGCAAGGCTTTGGTCCTTTACACTAACATAAGACATCAGGGAGAATATTTACATACTACTCTAAGTCAGTCCTTAACTAGGCAGAGCTTTAGCCCTCTGCACCAAATGAGAATTTAATGAAGGGCTTGCTCTCGCATCCTACTGCATAAAATTCTAATGTCTGCCATTATTGATTGACTATAAAGGCCCACAATTTAGTAGAGGCAGTATATGAATAAAAGAAAACTTCAGGAGCATTCTATAAATTTAGGAACAGTTGAGTGCGATGTCAGTGTCTCAATGTGGTGGGTTGATATATCTATAAATGCAGAAGATATCAAAACAAGGCAAGGAGGAACACTAGGTAACACTAGGGAGAAATTTTAAATATTACTCTGACTAATATAAAAGTTTTGTATCAGCATGCATTTTCTGAATCCTATGAAGAAAGAAACTCTAATGCCTGGCATTACTGACTAACTGAAATTATCTGTGATATATGAGGAACAGAGAAATGGTAAGAGGCAACTTCAAGGTTCATAGTTTCCTAGGTAAGTACTAGGCTAGCTGCCCTTGTGGACCGTTTTAAGCCTACCAATTTCCCTTAGAGAGAATCAAACCTTGTACCTCTTGTTTGTGCGATAAACACCTTAACTGTTATGCCATCCCCCAACCCATACATGTTTGCATTAGGCTAATTGCCCTTGTGACCTATTTTAAGCCAAACCAGTTTCCCTTGGTGAGAATTAAACATTGCACCTCTTGTCTATGAGGTAAACACCTAAACCATTACACAAACCCCCAACTTCTGTAAAGTAACAGGCAGCTAAGAATTATGAGGATATGTCCATGTGTCTGTGTGAGGGGAAGAGTGAATGAGGTGCTACCTGTGTAAACACAATGCAAAGGCCACCAGAGATGATTATCACAGGAAGGTGTTGATTAGTACTAGTGGAAACAGCACGCAAATCAGCTCATAATGAGGCCTTTCTTCAT
>NC_056726.1:1128438788-1128570755 GCF_019279795.1 Protopterus annectens
AAACAGGAACTTGTGAAGTGAGTGGTCTTCCTATTTCTATGGATATCAAGTTATGTGTAACCCGCAATATCCTTGTCATGGGAATCTTTCAGAGACAGGCTGAGGACACATAGGGTATCTCACAGGATCCGACCTTGAGAATGCTTCAGCAGTTTATCATACTAATGGCACATGTAGGTGAGCACATATATTTCCTTGTGTCGCTATAGGACTGAACCAGCACCATGTGTATTACACTCTTTCCTGAGGTACCTGGTGTGACAAATTATACCCATATGACTATAAGGGACTCCTTCCTGGTCCGCAGGGGATGAGGTATATTATAACAGGAACTTCTACCATTCTGTCATCTGCCAAGTAGTGTGTGATGTATGAGACATGCATCACAAATGCATTGGCCCAGTATCTTGGCAATGCTCATAATTGTCAGATTTGACACACAAGCTCATGTACCTCCTCTTCCTGCAATGTAGGATTCCTCATGGCCATCCTTTTGGTAAGTGAAAGCCATGCTTATTTATATGTCTATACAGTGGCATCAGTTGTATTGAGTAGTTTTACCCTTTTGTTATGTGTCCCCTCCCTTTTTTCCTCAGGTGATGCTGACTACCTTCTCAAATGCTGGTTAATGACACCAGTCTATAGCTCACAGGAGGCTGCTGCGGAGCACTCTGCCACTACCTGGTCCCAGGTACAGATAGTCACTGAGCAAGTGTTTAGACTGCATACAGCCTGGATGAGTTGAGGGTGGCCATAAGTATCAGCTTGCTAATACATGCCAAATGTTTATGCTGCTGCATTCTGCATAACCTGTGTCAGCCTGATGCAGGACTGCCATAGTTAGTCACCAATAATGGCAATGAGACTCACTCAGTCATTTGTCCAATCAGTGAAGATCGAGATGTGGCCAATTGACAACACAATTGGCAACCCCTCTGGCAAGCTCATTCTCTTACTCACATCCAGCTGTGTCCTCAGTATGTGTCTCCAAAGTCCTTACTAATGCGTGGTACATGGAGACACAGGTGATTTGTTAGCATATAACCCACATCTATAATGCCTGACAGTGTAAAATTACAAAGATAATACTTGATGCATGCAGTGTTAACTGTGGGCTATGCTGAGCGATACATGCATATCAGACATTTCTCCACATGTCATATGCAAACGTATTGGTTGTATGACATTAGCCATCATTATTTATACTCTGTTTATTGGTCAGTGGTAGAAGTACTAGTTATACTGGGAGATTTTACAAAGAGAAAGTGTTATGTATAAAGCTTGGTGCTATAGTCTGAAAAATTCACTGCTGTGTTACTGAAGGTGTATGTTTTTTGTTAAAGGAAATGTATTTTGTTTTTCATCATGAAATGCATCATTGCTGCAGCTGTTCTCTCTCTGTCTCTCTCTCTTGCAGTGTCTCTTTGTTTGTTTTTTCTTTCATTTCTTTCCAGAACAAGACTTGCTGCATTTAACCTGTGAAGCACATGTAATTCTTCTTTTTTCGGCTTTTTCCTGGTTGGGGGTCACCACAGCGGATCACCTGTCTGCTCATGATCGGCAGTGGAGTTTTACAGTGTCGAGTTGCCAGCCTGATGCCCAACCTTCCACAGAAGGCACACACACGCACGCATTCATGCCTAGGGTCAATTTAGAGTGTCCAATCCACCTACAGCATGTCTTTGGAATGTGGGAGGAAACTGGAGCACCCAAAGGAAACCCATGTGACCACAGGGAGGACATGCAGACTCTGCACAGAAGGCACCCCAGCCAAGGATTGAACCGGAGAACCACTTGCTGAGAGGCAGCAATGCTAACCGCTGCATCACCATGGCCGCCTCTCATAAATCAAATGTTTGCAAAGTCCCCTGGTGAGTAACATCTGCACTACAGATGACAAAATACTTGGGAAGGTACATACACAACAGTGCTGGCAATGATTTCTGATGTTGTGACCGAGTACTAGCATGTAAACCTGGTGTTTATTGCTCTGATGATGGGATGTACTGGACATAAGAGATATTATTGATATTGCTTTAACAGTGATATGGGACCTAACCCTTAACTGAGTTTCTAACATGTGATGTGGAAGTTTGACATGGCCTAACTAACTTTGTCTTAGGGGAATCCATATGAGTCCCAGCAGCATTTTCTTATATACATGTGGTGCCTGGCTGTCATGTATGCAAACATTCTCTTACTCACATCCAGCTGTGTCCTCAGTATGTGTCTCCAAAGTCCTTACTAATGTGAGGATGGAGGCTGACATGGATGCTGTATGTGTAATCATACTGCACATTAGGACCATCACGGCATTGTCTCTGGCCTCCACCATTCGCATGTACTGGTGACTTTTCTCATGTATCCCCATAGGAGTCTAACCATTACTATCTACACACTCTTAGTATGGTGCATAGTCCAAAGGGTAAGGCAAAGAACTGATAATGCGATCCAGAAAAACAACACTTTAAAAAACATCTGAAGTCCAGATGAACGGGGATGAGAATCATTTAAGTCTAATGTTACCAGGAAACTTGAAAGAGGAAGAAGAGGTAACAGGTTGTGAAGTGACACATTTTAAATTTAGGCTTTATCACAAACAGGTTTAGGAAAGAAAGATCCAGAACTGATCTCCAAGCATTTTCCTTCTTTGGCATTAGGAACATCCTTGAATAAAAAAACCCTTCTCCACCTAGAAAGGATAAACTGATTATATCACTTCTTGGGACAGCGTGTGATGAAGAAAAGATGGAAAAAAGAGACTGATCTGGAGGATGAGGGATGACTCCATGGAAAGGAGAAATTTCCTCCTGCTGATATATGTATCTTGATGAATGATTTTCAGAACTCATTTATCTGAAACAATCTGTCGCCAAAGAAAAAATGGATATTCATACTTTCTGGAGAAAAGGGGTCAGAGGGGGAGGCATCGCAAGTTCTCTTGAGCAGTCATTCTGACTTTCTGGAGTGTTCTTGGTTTTGAGAGATTTGAGACTTGTTTGAAACCCCTTGCCATTTTTTCATGTTTTGTTTATCTAAATTTTGTCGAGACTGTTTATCCTATTTTTGCCAAAACTGGATGAGGAGATCCCTTGGACAATTCAGAAAAGGAGGTCTGAAAACTCTTTAGAGATTTCCTAGAGCAGATCACCCCTTTCATCCCACTTTTTAATTACCTCTGCAATAGAGGGGCCAAACACTGAATCTCTGTCCAAGGGAGAATTTAAAATCTTATTTTAACATTATATGGGAGGTTGTTTGTATAGTATCATGTAAACCTCTTCAAAATAGTAAACAGTGTCATACACACATTGCAAACAATGAGTAGTGACCTGTGCAACAGAAAAAAACTAATTGCTTACAGGAGTGGGATCAGCTAAAGCTATAGTTGTTGGGATAGATATGGGAATAGTTTATACAAATTTAAAAGAATAAGGAACTTTACACATCCTGCCTGCATTTTTATGGGCAGCTGGCTCACTATCTGGAAAATTTCAGACAGTAGCACACATCCTCTAAAGCAGAGAGCAAGTGTATGTTCTGGAAAATCCTTCTGTAACAATTCCTTGTATTTTCTGAGGGACTGAGAAACCTCAGTGCTCTCCCACTGAAAATACCTGCACATTCTAGCAACCCCCCACAAGGAGAATCAGAAACTGATTTCTCTTCTGAGTCTGAATCAGAAATCTGAAGAAAAAGCCCTGTATCAGTCCCTGCACCTTTCCATTCATATTCAGCATGTTGAATCTCTTCAAGAAAAGAAGAATACCCCTTGCTTTTACTAGAGACTACTTTGCAAGAAGGATCAATAGCCTGAATTAAACTCTGAACCAGATCCACTAAAATAATCTTATCCAAAGTAATTTGAGGAAGAGTAGATACATACTTGGTTTGTTGTTTTGTTTTGACAGGAAAAATGGGGCCAACCATGTTACTGATGGCAGCAGCTGCTTCGCCATAGGTGAGCACAGCAATTTGACACAAAAGTGAAACCTTCCCTATTCCATCTCTTAGGACTTACAAGAATGTCTGTCCCTTGCTCACTGAGGGGGCCCCAACAGCTGCAAAGTAAATGGCTAACCCCCTGTCCACAGTGGCTGTAGGTGCTACACCAGAGGGATCAGGGGTAGAAGATAAGTGGTCTCAGGTACATTAAATGGCCACAGCACCATTAACCACTTGCAGAAGAGACAAATTGCTAGTCTGCTGTGGTGGCAAAGTCTGTTTGATTAACTTTTTCTTTTTGTGACTGGAATAAGGACTGTGGGACCAGTAGTCTGTTGAAATGGTGCTTCTTTCCCATGGAAGACAAGCAGCAATTGTCGGTAAACACTACCAGTTCAACAAAGTTACTTTTTGATGAAAAAAAAACACAGTAGAAAGCACTTCAAACATTATGCCACTTCCTCAAAAGAAAAATAAACAAAACTTCCCCATAGAGCGAATGTTTGCAGTTACTTTATGCTACTTTTAAACTGACCAAAAAAGTGTGATCTATTTAAAAGTACATTACAGTCTCAAGACAGTCCATTAAAACACAACACTATTAGATTTCAAATAACTTTACTGAAGGGGAAAGTAATAAAACATCAACAAAATTAAGAAAATGGAAGTTTTTTTCCCTCATAGGGAACTTACTAGCTCAGCAAAGGAAAGAACAAGGTAGCATTAAAGCTCCGAATGGCTTTGCACCCAGGCTTGTCTTTTAGTTAGCTCATCTTGAGCTTCTTGACAGTTTGGGCACATGGAAGGTGCCCTGAGGCTTTGGAAGGTGACCAGCTGTTATATCCTTGGCAGGATATAACCCATATAACTAAGGCTACTGCAGCAGTGAGCAATATGATGAACATTGGTATTGAAAACATATTGATGAATTCTAGAACTTTTATCAACTTTTACAATTGTTAACATTTAGGGGCATCACATTCCTCACAGGGTGAGGGAAATGGGGAGAAAGTTCTACTATTCATATTATTTATTATGTTTACATTAATCCAATCTGCAGTGCTTTAGACCCTGACCAGTGGTATATGTTTCAGGTCTGCCTAACGATGAAATACATCACTGCAATATTATATTAGTAGTAGCAATACAAAACACACAACATTTAAACAATAATGGCAATAATTCAATTCACCTTATGCTGGACACTTAAAGGTTGTTTACAAACATGCACCTGCAAGGCATACTTCTTCCTGAAACAGACCAGCTGCAAAGTTACCATGTCAACAAACTTTCCACCAATAAGTAGATAAATACATCAGACAGCCTCCCCTAGCAAATTAATTTGGTGCATGTGAATGTATCAGCTGCAAAAGTTCTGTTAATTAGTAAAAAAATATTTTCAGTTGCAAAGCATTCCATCATTTTAGAAGAAGCATAAATTCTTTTTTTCAGGATGGATACTGTTACGTTACACAATACTTTGAAAATGAAGACAACTAGTTCTTTCTCTCTTTCAGTAGTTTTTATTATTTACAGTACACATGTGCTGGAGCCTCATGGAAAGCACCAGGGAGACTCCCAGAACAAAGGAATAAACAAGCTTATATACTGGTGATATTGATGACAGTACAAAAATATAAAAATGAACCAATTAGATCATTATACAGGGCAATTAACCAATCAAAGGTTTACCCGTAAACATAAGACAATTCACATCATCATATCTCTGGGCAGAGAAAGAAAATCGGATGCACTCCATAAAAGGCACATTTCCTGCATTCAGACAGACTCTTGTTTTTCAGTATTTTCTCGTTGCTCAGAGTTCATTCAAAGTTCACAGTACACAGTACATTTTAATACATACAAACTGTCACATACTCAATTCCCTCAAACACATGCTTTGACTGTTCATATTCTACAATCCCCCATTTGATGCTGTGTAGGCATCACCATTTAACCTATCATACATTTGTCCCAAATCTAGCATAGCCATGCTACTGATCCTTTCATCATTGGAAAACATTGTAATTTCATCATCTACATTCATAGCTGCAGGCATACAAAATGTAGGCACTTTCTTCACAGTTTTTGAAGGCATTAATTTCAAGATCAGTGCTTTGATTAGGAATAAGACAAGAAAAGTAACAACTGCTAATAATGCAATTAATAAGATCAACTTCAACAGTCCACCTCCCCAGCCTGAGAACAGGTT
This sequence comes from Protopterus annectens, assembly GCF_019279795.1. Lineage (NCBI taxonomy): Eukaryota > Metazoa > Chordata > Ceratodontiformes > Protopteridae > Protopterus > Protopterus annectens. The sequence continues at coordinate 1,128,444,946 of NC_056726.1, forward strand.
GGTTAACCATGCCCATGTTGAACTATCGGCCTCTTTGGCCTTCGAGAGTTCGGAAATTCTTTGATTCAGTTCAAGATGGCTTTCAATTTCGTGCTGATTATCAGGAATAAACGTACAGCACTCCTCCTGGATTAAAGCGCAAGTTCCTCCTTTCACCACTAGGGTGAAATTGAGAGCCATACGGTTTTGGAGTACTACCGCTCTCATAGCAGTCAATTCATCAGTCACTAGTTCTAAGGCAGAAAACGTAGCATCACTTAATATTTCAAGCAATTTAGATAGCTTTCTCAGTTCCCAAATTGATTTCACTGCTCCGTTTGACAGAATTATACCAGCCCATGATATGACGTCATCACTCAAGTCCATGTGGGACAGTCCTTTGGTGCTAGCAGGAGCTAAATCATGGTGATATATCCATGAAGCATCAACTTGACCTACAGGATTGTAAGGCTTCTTGACCTCTCGAACGTTCTGAATTTTCCCTTTAGGTAATGCAGATACATGTCGAATAGCTGGAACTAGGTAGCCCAGGAAGCAGCTGCCAGACCAGATTCCTGGTTGCCATATATATGCTTTTCTTCCGCACACAAAATAACAATTTTCTACTTTAATGGTGATGTTGATAGACTTGAAGCAACCCCCGGCGTCCTGCAGTCCTTGGAATATTTTTCAATAAACAGTTTCTATTTTCTGGGAAAAGTTAGCTATAGAGTTTTTAACAAGTCTTTTTATAGGTAAGAAATCTGTTACACAACCCGAATTGTCTGCAGTGCATTTATATACCACTGTTTTGTTACAATGGCTCCACCTGACTCTAGTTTTACCAAGTTTTTGAAAACACACAGTTCCGTGTTGGCGGACAGACAGCTGTAATGCTATCTTGTCCTTTGAAATAACATTTGATGTATCATAGATCAGATTCAGGGACTATATTTAGCATCAATCCCCCATGAACAGTAGGAATAGCAGTGCAAATCCAGCAGTTTGAGATATTGAGGGATGATGCATAAGCACATTTAATGGCTTGGTAGGTGTTGAAAGGTGGATGCCATGCAGCTGGTTTGGCATGCGCCATAGTCGGAGTAGGAAATAGAAATGGCCACAGTAAAAATATCAAAACAACAAGAATAACCACAAAAAATAGTTGTGCAGTGCTTTTATGGAAATGGTGGTTGCACTTGTATTGTGTCGGGAGGGTGAGGTTGTCCAAATGGATAAACGTCAGGCATTGTCAGGTGCTGGTACAGTATGGCTTTGAGTATGAGTAGCAATAGGTGGAGAATCATGAGTAGCAAAAGGTAGAGGCTGTTGACCTTCTGATGGGATGACCTTCGTGATGTGTGATATGTGAATCCAGGTGGGTGAGCCTTGTAGTCGAACTGCTGATGATGTCAGTAGAACCAGGAAGGGCCCATTCCAGCGTGGTTGAAGCGCTATTTTTCGAGAGAATGACTTGATGTACACCCAATCTCCTGGTTGTAGTGCCAAGGACAGGAAAGGATCAGGAATATGTGGAGCCACTGCTACCTGGCAATGATGAAACTGTAAAAAAGAAACAAGAGAAGTGCAATACCTAAGAATATCATGATCAAATGCATCATACTCAGAAAAGGGTGGTGGTGGAATCATGGGCATACGCATAGGGCGGCCCATGAGGATTTCATGAGGAGAAAGACCTTTAGTAGGATGTACTTGCGCTCTCATAGAGAGTAGGGCTAGAGGTAGGGCCTGTACCCAAGTGAGGCCCGTTTCAGTAGTAATTTTAGCCAGTCTGGTTTTCAGAGTCTGATTCATGCGTTTAATAATACCTGATGCCTGTGGTCTATATGGACAATGAAATTTTAGAGTGATGCATAACATTTTACACAGTGAATCAATTAACTGAGCAGTAAAATGTGTTCCACGGTCTGAATATATTTGACAGGGAACACCAGAACGAGGTATCAATTCATAACAAGGTTTCTTAGCAACTGAAATATCATCATTTTTGGCAAATGGGTAGGCTTCTAATCACCCAGAAAAAACATCAACAACAGTTAAAACATATTTGAAACGAGCACAAGGCGGAAGTTCAATAAAATCCCATTGCAAAGCGCAAAATGGTCCCAATGGTTTTGGCAGTGGTTGTGCAGGAGCCATAGTGCCTTTTGAAATGTTATACTGTAAACAAATGGAGCACATGCTCAAAAAATGCTGTACAGAAGCAGAAAGTCCTGGGGCAAACCAATCCTTTTGGATTTGTTTTATTAACGCTTGCACCCCGATATGAGCTGGCAAGTGATACACTTTAATAAGAGAATTTAACATGGACATTGGGCAGACCAGTCTGCCATCTGGATGTTGCCAAATGAAATCAGAGCATTTAAAACAACCTTGAGCCAGCCATGTTCTCCTTTCTGATTCTGAAGCTTCACCCTGTAGAGCTTTTAACACTGTGGTATCAAAAGTAACCATTGGTTGCAGAGGCTGTAAAAAATGTCCCTGAACAGTTTGTGAGAGAGCAGCCTGTTTAGCAGCACAGTCAGCTAAATTATTGCCCTTAGTTTCAAAAGAGTAATTAGATTGATAGGCTGCACATTTAACAACAGCAAGTTCAGATGGTAACAATAAGTCTTGTAGCAAGTTATTGATATAAAAATGTTTTTTAACGAGTGCCCCGGAAGAAGTTAAAAACCCTAGTTCCTTCCACAGAATACCAAAATCATGAACAACACCATAGGCATAATGGGAATCAGTATATATAGTAACAGATTTGTCCTTAGCTATTTTTCATGCATTCGATAATGCCACTAGTTCCACAGCCTGAGCGGAAGTGCCTGGGGGTAATCGTGCTGACCTTAAAACTTCAGTCGGAGTACAGACTGACCAAGCTATTTGGAATTCTCCTGAATTTGTTCGTAAGCAGGATCCATCAACAAAAAGAACCAAATCAGGATTTTGCAAAGGAGTGTCATACAAGTGTAACCTAGGAGAAATAAAAGAGTTAACTGCAAGCACACAATCATGTGGTTCGCCCTCATCCGATGTTGGTATTAAAGATGCAGGGTTCAGTGGTGGGCAGCGTATGACTTGCAGGGTGGGGTTATTTATTAAACTTAATTCATACTTAGTAAGACGTGCATTTGAAAGATACTGTGCTTTTGTTTTCAAAAGTAATGCTTGAACTGCATGTGGGACTGCTAGTATAGTATCATGTCCCAGGGTTAGTGGAGCTGCCATGTCAACCAAGACAGCAGTGGCTGCCACAGCCCATAAGCAAGCTGGGTAACCAGAGGCAACCAGATCTAACTGAGTGCTGTAGTAAGCAATAGGCCAGTAGCCTCCAGTGCGTTGCTGGGCCAGGAGACCCAAGGCAGTCTTGTTTCACTCACAGCAACAGAAAACAAAAGGTTTGGAATAATCTGGCAACCCTAAGGCAGGAGGATTTACCAAGGCTGTTTTGATAGCCTGAAAAGCCTCATCGTGTTGTGATGTCCAGGGTAAAGGTTCTGTAATATCCTTTTTTAGGAGTTGTAACAGGGGGGCCGAAATTTCCAAAAAATTAGGCACCCACTGTCTACAGTATCCTGCTAGGCCAAGGAATCCTCAAAGCTGCCTCTGAGTTACAGGGTGTGAGCCATTTTGAATAGAAGTTATGCGATTTGGGAGTATTTGACGAGAACCCATTGTAATATGTCCCAAATACTGCACCTTTTCCTGACAGAATTGTAATTTTGATCTATTTACCTTAAACCCTCGTGTAGCTAAAAAAATTAACACTAGAAGGGAATCTTCCCTACATGAGTTACTGTCTGGTGAAGCTATAAGAATATCGTCCACATATTGGACTAGAACTGAACGTGATGGTAGTTGCAGATCCTGTAACTGTCTATGCATCTCTCTAGAAAATAAGGTTGGGGATTCTACATATCCTTGGGGCAATCGAGTCCAAGTATACTGCTGACCTTTGTAGGTAAATGCAAACAAATACTGACTGTTGGGATGCACTGGAATAGAGAAAAAAGCTGATGAAATATCTATTACCGTAAAACATTTTGCAGTAGGTGGGATACAGCTCAAAATAGTAGCTGGGTTTGGTACAATCGGGAAAACAGGCAAAACAGCTTTATTAACTTCCCGCAAGTCTTGCACAAATCTGTAAGCTTGTTTGCCAGGTTTTTTCACTGGTAATATTGGGGTGTTACATGGGCTTGTGGTGGGTATTATGATCCCTTGCCGTTCTAATTCAGAAATAACAGGGGCAATACCAGATATAGCCTCAGCTGTCAAAGAGTACTGTGGTACTCATGGTAACTTTGCACCTGGTTTTAGGGTTATTTTTACAGGAGTAGCTGAGGTCAAAAACCCTACATCATTGTCATGAGTAGTCCACCGGTGAGAGGGTAGGGAATGTAAATACTCGTTTCTGTCAGAATTTGGCTGGATACACATCATCTGTAAAATGACGGAGTCATCTAAAGCTGCCAGGGTACTATCCTGTTGGTCTTAAGGTACTTGGAGATAAACTCCATCAGCTGTGCAAAAAATGGTGGCCCCCATTTTGCAAAGCAAGTCCCTTCCTAATAGATTTAAAGGTGCTGAGGGTCCTACTAAAAATGCATGGTTATCCTGCAGAGGTCCCAAAGTTACTGGGACTGGAATAGTTTTGGAATACTCAATGGGTATACCAGAGACACCCACCCCTCTAGTTATTTTGTCGGAGAGGGGAACATTCATGGCTGCTTTGCCAGCTAACATGGATTTAGTCGCTCCGGTATCAATTAAAAATGGATAGGGTTTATTTTTAACCAGTAACATAACATGTGGTCCATCCTGATGCACAGGAATAAAAGGACACAATTGCTGTTGTTTTTGTTCAGGGAACCTTCATTATGGTTGCTGTCAACTAGATGGTGTCCAGCTAGAATTCCACTGTTGCGACGTATCGGTGTATGGTGCAGGTTGCTCAGCCAAATATGGACACTCATTTTTCCAATGGCCTGGTTGGCCACAGTTGACACACTCTGTCTGATTACTATAATTCTGGGGTGGAGCCGACTGTGTTCCCTGCCAGTTTTGTCTATTCTGATTTCCTGCTCCTTGGCATCCACCCCTCCCTCTTCCTTGCCCTCGTCCTCTACCCCGCTGACCAAAAGCGCTACACATTTGGATTTGTGCTTTTACTAATTTCTCCTGTAAATCCTTCTTTTCTTTAGCTAAATGGTCAGATAGGTATTGTACCTGCTGGACTAACTCATGTAAGCCCAAACTAGGCCAGTTTAAACATACTTCCTTTAACTTGTCCCTCACCTGAGGGCGTAACCCATCTACAAAGGCAGCTGACAGCCCGCTTTGTGCTGGTCCCTCGGTGGGGTCTGAGTACCCGGAATATGCCTCAAAGATTTCAGTGAGTCGATTTAAGTATTCGTCTATAGTTTCATCCTCTTTTTGTATGACTGATTTAATTTTTGACCAGTTGGGGGTAGGTGGCACTATTACAGTGATAGTATCAACTATACATTGCCTAACCACTTCAAATCCATTCTCCCCTTGTGTGTTGTGCTTCGGTATTGAGGTAGGAACATTAGCATGATCCCAGATACATTTCATCAGATCAGCTGGGACAGCGTATTGGAGGACAGCTCTAACCTCTTCTATGGTAGGATTTTGCAAACAGATATGTCCTGCCAATACACGTTGAAACTTCGCTGGGTTATTACAAATAGGCGGAAGTGATTTAGTGATCGCTTGAAAATCAACTGCTGACCACACCCTAGGTACCATTACAGTAGCCGGTTGTCCTGCATCCCTAGCATGTGCTGGGTTTGGGACTTCTCTCAATGGGAATACTCCCCCTTCATCTGCTTGCTGTTCCTGAACTGTTTGTAAGTTTCTGTGAGGCCATTTTTGCTTGGGCTAAGGGAAAGTCTTTCTGTTGATCAGTGGCAGTGAAAAACATTGAGCAGCTCCCCTGCCCCCCGTGGGAGTGGTTACTGACTTGAAACTGTAGTTTTATATACCAGTAGGGGTCAATTCCTGGCTCTTTCCAGCCCCTGCTATCAAGCACGCTTTAGCGTGCTTTAGTGCGGAGTTGCCACTAGAGCAGCATCGGGCAGCACCGGTTTAACAAGGTTAAACTTTTTCTGGCTCCATAAAGTCTGTTCTTCATTTTTTCCCTTAGAACTGCTCTACTAGTAATCTAAACAGTATATCCCTTAACTAAAAACCGCAGCACTTGTTCCTAAAAAGCTTTTTTTTTTTCTCTAAAAAAAAAAAAAAAAAAGCTCAGCACTTGTCTTAAAAGCATCTTCTTTTCAGGCTTAGCACTTCTGTATTGTACAAAGTCCCTCACTAGCAAACCCCCCCCCCCCCCAGGAGTACCCACTTCCTTACTAAGTCCTCTCTCATTCAGTTACACCCCAATCTTCTTAATTTCTCTAGCATGTCGAAGGGCCAGATGCTGGCATCCTCTCCTGTCCAGTTGGTGAATCTGGGAATATTGAGGCAATGTTACAATTGCCTCATGTACACAGACAACCCTCTCCTCCTCCCACATAACACAAATACTTGCGAGAGATGCAGCTATTTAGCCAAACTGGAGGCTGAGCTCTCTCAACTCAGGACTGGCAAGACATGACAGGAGGAGAAGGCAACTACACACACCACAAAACCAGTCTCACATAAAGCTATCACAACAATGAATCAAACACATAAACACACAAAGACATACTCGGAGGCTCTAAGCAAAAATTTACCTAAACAGCAGAGGCCTCCAAAGCAGACACCCAAGCAACCGCCACCTCATGACACACCACAGGCAACACATAAAACACAAAATCAGTGTGCAAAGCAGTCACAGCCCTTAAGGCCAAATACAACACCAAACATACTTGTCATAGGTGACTCCATAGTCAGACACACTGACGTCTCACTCACCAGGCTGAACAAGGAGAGGGTCACAGTAAGCTGCCTATCGGGTGCTAGAATCCACCACACAACACAAGCACTCGGGTCACTCCACAGCAAGTACAAATATGACACAGTCATTGTCCATGCTGGTGTGAACGACCTGAGATGTACCTCCCTGGACTACATGAAAAGAGACATAGAGGAGCTCTCTGATTATGTAGCCCAGGCAGGTATGACCCTGACCCTGAGCAGCATCCTTCCTTCACCAAGAATGATGCCACAACATAGAGACAAGATGATCAGCTTTAACAATTGGCTTAATTTCTGGTGTCATTCAAAGGGGATCCAGTGTCTGTCTGCCTGGGATGACATGCTTGACAAGCCACGCTGCTTCGCAAGGGACGGCTTGCACCTGTCACCCCTGGGATTCCAGATATTGGCTAAGGCTCTTGCCACCCCCATAGTGACTTTTTTAGGCAAGGCTCAAATTCTAAACCTACCACCCTAGAAAACAAAAATGGGAAGAAACTAAGGGTAATGCTGCTCAATGCCAGAAGTCTAAATCTCAAAATGCACGCACTTGAGGCCCTTCTCAGTATGGAGAACATCAATGTCTGTGCTGTGACTGAAACCTGGTTCAAGGCTCCTGAGAGCACCCCGGCACTATCAGGTTTTACCTCATATCATGCGTTCCGGCCCCAAAACCCGGACCACACCACAAAAGGAGGGGGTGTATCCATATTCATCAAGGATACCCACACCTCCAGGTTGGTGGCAACGCACGAAGCATTGGAAACCATCCAGGTGCAATTAACCATAGGCAAAACTGCTCTACAATTTGTAGCATGCTACAGGCCACCCTCTCAAACTTAGGAACCCCACACAGCCTTCCTGAAGACACTGGAGGATATAAAAGTATCTCCAAACACCATTATATTGGGTGACTTCAACTACCCGAATATAGACTGGGAACATTACTCAAGCCCAAACTTTCTAGCCCAAAGGTTCCTGGAGTTCATAAATTCAAATGCCATGGAACAACTAGTCACAGTTCCCACAAGAGGAGAAAATATACTAGATCTCATCATCACAAACATGGGGACAAAATGCTCCACACCGGAAGTATATCCCTCATTGGTGAGATCAGATCATAAACTAATCTCACTGGATATCCACATCCCGCACCCACCTCAAACAAAAAAGACCACAGTGAAGAACTTCTCTAAAGCAAACTTCACACTACTCAAGACTGGTGTGGTATCCTTCAAGGCCCATGAGCCAGTGGAAACCACAACTCAAGCTGTGGAAGCCCTTACAAATGCCTTCTACGAACACCTCCAGGACTGCATGGATCAGGCAATCCCTAATAAAACCAAGACTCTTTCCACCAAGGGCAAACGTCCAGTCTGGTGGACCCCAGCCATAAACAAACTTTACAATAAGAGGAGAAAGCTGTTATGTGATAGAGCAAAATCCATAAAAGAGAAGACACCTTTGATCATTATTAGTAAAAAAATACGAGCACTCATAAAATCATCCAAGGCCAACTTTGAGAGAAAAATTGCCATAGATTCAAAAGACAATCATAAGGCCTTCTTCAGCTATGTTAGAAACCTGGGTGGAAACTCCCAGATATGCTCAGAATTAGTCCAAAATGATACAAAAATCACTGAACCCACAAACATTGCCAACATACTGGCAGTCAGGTTCAGTGCAAACTTCACACCCCTCTCCCCCCCAAAAGGAGAGATAACTATCCCAGCGGAGTGCAGCCTCCCAGATGTCTCCAATGCGCAGATGAAAGCTGCTCTCTCTAAAGCTAAAAACACAGCATCAATGGGACCGGATGGTGTCCCCGGCTGTGTGCTACACGAACTCCATGAGGAACTAAACCCGCACATAAGGCAGCTGTTTAATCTTAGCCTTACCACAGGATACGTGCCCAAGGAGTGGCGTACGGCAACTGTGGTCCCACTCCACAAAGGCGGTGCCTCTACGGACCCTGGTAATTACCGCCCCATAAGCTTAACAAGCCTGGTCTGCAAAGCTATGGAGAGGATCATAATGGAACTCATAAACAAAGACATAGGGGACTTGCAGACATTGGATCCGACCCAGTTTGGCTTTGTCAAGGGCAGATCATGCCTTTTGAACTTGTTCGACTTCTTCGAAACAGTCACCAAGGCCATTGATGAGGGAAAGGCAGTCCATGCAGCCTACCTTGACCTTGCAAAAGCTTTCGACACAATACCCCACTCGGGTGTTATAGAGAAACTTACCAGCTTAAATGTAAACCCATATGTCACAAGATGGGTTGCAAACTGGCTAAAGGACAGAACCCACAGGGTTAGAGTAGCTGGCGCCATGTCAGACTCCAAGCCGGTCACAAGTGGTGTCCCACAGGGCTCAGTCCTTGGCCCCCTATTGTTCGGCATCTACTTCTCAGAAGTACAGGCTAACATAGGAGGACTATGGCTGACAAAGTTTGCAGATGACTGCAAACTGGGAGCCATAGTGGAAAGTACATCGGACACAGATATCCTCCAGAGGGGTCTTACGGAAACTGATAGCTGGTGCCAGAGCCATGGCCTGAAGTTAAATGCCAAAAAATGTATAGTCATACCCTTCGGGAAAAACAAGGTAACCCCAAGCTACCATATAGGTGGCAATCCACTAAGCACAGAAGAGGTTATCAGGGACCTGGGGATCCAGGTTGACAGTGGCCTTTCTTTTGACACTCACATTGCTAAAGTGGTTAGAAAAACCTTCTACATTGCCCACCTGATCATGAAGGGATTCACATCCAGATCAAGTAAGGTCATTGTTCCCCTGTACTCTTCACTTATCAGACCAATGATCGAGTACAATGCCCCATTCGGGATGTATCGCACCAGACACCTGCAGCAATTGGAGAGACCCCAAAAGTTCCTCACCAAAAGGATAAAGGGACTCCAAAATCTGTCATATGCTACCAGACTGAAGAAACTTCAGCTCTATTCAGTCACATACCGTCTGCTCAGAGGTGACCTGTGCCTGACATACAAGGCCATGTCCAACCCGGAATTAATGGACATGCTCCACCTCAAAAAATCCAAATCTACCAGATCCACTAGAGCAAGTGACTTAAACCTTAGCACAGATATAAATAGGACATGCTGGAGGGATAGATTTGTCACCCAGAGACTCCCTATGTTGTGGAATAAAATCCCGGTCCATGTGAGGCAGAGCACCTCGCTGGCTCTGTTCAAGAGAAATCTTGACCGGTGATTGGGAGATCATAGGTTTACCCCGGGAATCATCTCTGTGTCGCTGCTGGACAGAGGCACAACAAACTAATGGGCACAGTATTTTTTAACATAAGGGGTGGCGTAAGCCACAAAAACTCTGGGCTAGGCTTATAAATGCCTTAGGGCAGATAGCCTAGTATAAACCTATGAACCTATGATGGGCTAGTGCCTGATTCAGAATCAAAATCTGGATTAGATTTGTCCGGACCAATGTAGCCGTCATTGTCGTCAATCACAATTGGGCATTCTTTGTAATATTTACCCTTGTGTAAATATATGGCTTTTTTATTGTGATATATTTTTGGCTGGCTAGACCTAGGGTTAAAAAGCATTTGTGCTTTTCTTTTCTGCTGTTTTTTTGTCTTCAAACGGGTTAGTCTAGGTGATGGTTTACCTGTATCTGTTTGGTCAGGTTGTTCTATAAGCGGTCTGCTAGGCTGACCTCCCATTGCCCGATCTCCGCTTCCAGAGTCTGATGCGGTCTGCTCTTCTCCCCACTGGCCTTCCCCCTCTGTGGAGCTCACTGCTCTGTCTTGAACTTGTGAAGGCTGGTATTGCAGTGGATGAGCCGTAGGAGGTGGGGGGAACCAGGGGTTATCATCCTCATATGATTCAGTTATTTGTAATTTACTTAATTCTTGTACAGGATATAATCCCTTAAAGGGTGGTTCCTTTAAGTGTTTACCATTTGCTACATCTACAATACTCACAGTATGCCGCAGTTCCTTTATCTGCTCTTTTAGTTTCTTTTGAGTGTCCTTAAGACTACTGACGACCTAGTCTTTTTCCCTTTCTTTAGCTTCACACATCCAATCATTAAAAGCTGCCCAGCACAACCCTGGTATTCTTCCTTTCTTTTTAAATTTATTTTGCAAATTAGTCAATATATCTTTATTAAAACTACCATTTTCGGGAAAAGCAAGGTCACCATCATTTTTAGTAAGGGCGAGCCACTGATTTAAAAACATGCAACTGTCCCAGGACACACGATAAAACATATAACCAGCTGGTGTACTTCTTTCTGGCTCACTTATTTTTCCTGCACTCTCTCCCATTTTCACTCAGTAAGCTATACTTGCTTAACACAGGTTTAGCTAAGGCGTTATATAAACGTCTTGTTACCCCACTATCATTCCTCTTTTCATACGTATGTCACCAGTATTTCTATATTAACCCACACTCATACTACACATTTAATAGCAGAAGAGAAATGCATGTCACTTGCCTCAAAACAACTGAATGAGAGAAATCATATAATTTTCTGCATAAAAAAAAAATTCAAATCTTTAAGGCAGGCAAGTATAGAGAGATGAAAGAAACACTGCAGAAACAGAAAAGTCTGTTATGGGCCCTTTCATTAGCAGTATTTCATTCACTTCCTGTCTGCTGCAGCTTGTTCTCAATTCAGATCAGAGTAAATGGCACCAATTGTTACGTTATACAATACTTTGAAAATGAAGACAAATAGTTCTTTCTCTCTTTCAGTGGTTTTTATTATCTACAGTACACACGTGCGGGAGCCTCATGGAAAGCACGAGGGAGACTCCCAGAATAAAGGAATAAACAAGCTTATATACTGGTGATTTTGCTGACAGTACAAACATATAAAAATGAACCAATTAGATCATTATACAGGGCAATTAATCAATCAAAGGTTTACCCATAAACATAAGACAATTCACATAATCATATCACTAGGCAGAGAAAGAAAATCGGATGCACTTCCATAAAAGGCACGTTTCCTGCTTTCAGACAGACTCTTGTTTTTCAGTATTTTCTTGTTGCTCAGAGTACATTCAAAGTTCACAGTACACAGTACATTTTAATACATACAAACTGTCACATACTCAATTTCTTCAAACACATGCTTTGACTGTTCATATTCTACAATACCTTGCCTACTAAATAGCTAGAATTTTAGCATATCTATTTCTCTACTTCCTATACTGTAAAGCATTGCTTACATTCACAGTTGCATGTTCCATTTGTTAACAGTTATGGAGGATTGGATAAAATGAAAAATTGTTGGTTACACAGCAAAACATGAACAGCTACTTTCCTTAACCAAAGCTATATGGAAAAAACTTGTACAATTATAAATATTGTGCTCACTTGAAGCACTCTGCACCATACCTCTCAACCTCTTAGGGTGTGTGAAATCTGGACAAAGCCAAAACTAATGGGGGACAAAGGCCTGAAAAATAGGGGCAATTTTTAAAGATTGCTCTTACAAGCTTAAAAAATTGATAGCATAATAGGTTTTGCATTAGCATGAATTTTCCAAAGAATATGAAGTTTGAAACTCAAATGTCTGTCATTATTTTCTGACTTCATCAATCACATGCCAATAATTTGCCAGAAACCAACATTTTATGAGGGAAAGACCAAAAATATGAGGCAAAAATCAGGACAGTTGAGATGTTTGCTCTGCACACACAGAGTTAGGTTCAATAATCTGTTCTCTATCTCATATTTCCACTATTTTAATAACTACAGAGGTTGAGTGTAATTGGGCACAGGGTCATCTAAGACAGGTGTGGCTGGTTCCCTGACTCTGTAAGTATGGTTTACCATCAAGAAGGAAATACATAACCATAAATGAAATGAGAATGGAATTAAACTGCTTAACTGTTTAGCTATAGATTGCAAGCTGTCAGGCTGCCATACTTAGCTACAACATGTGTTCAGTAAATATAGATTCCATGAGACTTATCCTATTTCATTACAGAAATTTATATACAATTATTCAGTCATGCTAAAGGGAATGAGGTATTATAGTTTCATAGGTTTATAGGTAGGTACTAGGCTATCGGCCCTGGGGCCTATACAAGCCCAGCCCAAAAGGTACCCTGGCTTTTTCCACCCAAGAAAATTATTTTCCTGTGCCACTGTTGAGCAGAGCCACAGAGGTGATCCCCGGGGTGAATTTCCTATTTCCCATCCAATCATCAAGATTTTTCTTGAAGAGTGCTAATGAGGAGCTTTGTTTGATATAAATAGGTAGTTCAGAGAAGTAGATACCAAACAGGAGAGGACCCTGGACTGAACCCTGTAGTACTCCATTTGTCACTGGTCTGAAGTCGGATTTGGAGTCTGCTACTTTCACAGTGTGGGTTCTGTCAGTGAGCCAGTTGGCAACCCATCTTGTGACATAGGGATTTATACCTAGTTTAGTTAGTTTATCTATAATTCCAGAGTGGGGGATTGTGTCGAAAGCCATGGCGAGACCTAGATAGGCTGTGTGCACCACCTTATCCTTGTCTACGGCTTTGGTAACTGCTTCAAAGAAGTCTATCAGGTTTAGTAGACATGATCTGCCTTTTACAAACTCGAACTGGGTGGGGTCCAGAGTTTGGAGATTACCAATATCTTTGTTTATAAGTTCCATGATGATATGTTCCATGGCCTTGCAGACCAGGCTCGTCAGGCTAATGGGGTGGTAGTTTCCGGGGTCTGTGATGGCTCCCCCCTTGTGGAGTGGGATAACCATCACTGTGCGCCATTCAGCAGGCACAAAGCCTGAGGTGAGGCTATGATTGAACATGGTACTTAGGTGGGATGCCAGTTCATTCTATAGTTCGTGTAGAACGTAGCCTGGGATGTTGTCTGGTCCCATGGATGCTGTGTTCTTGGCTTTGGAGAGTGTGGTTTTTACCTGTGCAGCCGTGATTACAGGAACTTTGCATTCTTCCGATATAGAGATGGCCTCTTTAGGGGGTGAGAGGGGGGTAAAAATAAATACATCTGTTAAAAATCCTAAACCTGAACCATTACTTGTCACTTTACTGATAAAATAATTAATTGCAGTAATTTAGTTATTGTCAGTTTAATGTTCCAAAATAAAGGTGTTACTGCTCTAATTTTTGTCTTATTGAAATAAATTCATTTTCTATTTAACACAAGTCAATTTGTTTTCTCTATCTTTCTCTTCCCTTTTGCTTTATTTTTTCTTTCCTTTTCATGTCATTTTCTGCAAGTCTGGTAGTACCTTGGGCACCTTTACCTCAGCTGACATCACTCTCTGTCCACACAGGGCCCATTTTATAGGGTGCTAGTGGTGGCTCCACCCATCTGGACTTGGGCTACTTGGGGTAGTCATGTCATCTTGAACAGCCAACATCCAGAGCTTTAATATCAGTTGCAGGCTGAAATAGAGAGGGAAGTGGAAAGGTGATAGGGTTAATACCAAAGACTCCTCCAGAGGGTGCAATACACACTGTCTCAGTCAGCTCTGACCACCAAGACACTGGAGGCCTCAACACCTCAACACTGGAATGACCCCACCTAGGACCAAACCTGGGACAATTTGGCAGGGGCATAGTTGTGGTTCTCTGGATGATACCCTCTGAAAGGCCTGTATCACCATTCTCTTTGTGTCTGTCCACCATCTGTATGTCTAGCCTCCCACTCCATTTGTTAGCCTGACATACTATTCATATCTGTCTTGTACATATATGATATATATACATTTATGTCATAACAAATTTGTTAACTCTTCCCTAGTCCTCTCTTCTACATACCTGCCATTGTTTATTTTCCAGCTTCCCTTATGAAAATATATTTGGAAAAATGTGGGTTCTATCCTTACCAAAGGAAATTACTCATCTCTCGCCTCCTCCAGCACAACCTTTTAATATATTCCTTTTGTGATTCCCTTGTCTGTACCCACTCTTTTTTTCCTGACACTCCAGAGTGAATTCATATCTTTAAGAAGTTTTCATAAGTTGCTAGCCAGCAGTGTTGAGGTACGAACAGAGATCAGTGCAGTTCTGCACTTGCTACCAATTGCCAAAACAAAATGTCATCATTCAAGAGTTTACATCCTTTTGATATAAGCTCACAACAGTAGGGACATTTCTGCATATAATTAAACTATTCCTATCTGCTTATAAAGATTCAGATGTGCAAGACTATACTGGGTGTTCCTTCTAAAACCAATGCCACTCGCTCACACTTTCCTCATTTAAATATGGCTAGAGCAGTACTGTTTTCCGATTCCCTTTATGCATTTGTGAATTGCTGGACTATGAATAACAACACCCTGTATCATGTCTGTATTGCTTGTGTATAACAGTGTGAGAGACTGCTCCTACTGCACACATATTACTCTCAGTGCTATGTGCAATTGATGTTGGTTTTACTTCCTTACTGTGATGGATGTTATCACGACTTCTCATCAGAAATGTAGGGCCAGATCCAAATATGAGAAATATTTTATTTTCATCTGCTGTTCTGTACATTGTCATACTTACTGTTAGTCATCAATTTTCAAATAAATCATTCCAAAGTTCTGTGCAATGGCATTGTGTAAGGTGTAAAGAAATTAAGGGACTTGAAGGAAGTGAAGGCAAGTTAAAATGACTACCTCTCAACAGGGTTTTAGGCAAAGAGGAATACATCACATTTAGTGGAATGCCAAAGGGAAATGCCAGCCATCATTGTGGATTTGTTATAAGTTGTCCAGAAATATTAGTTGTTGTTAAAGGAAAATGGTACTGATTTAGGCAATAAAATGAAAAGTAATCTATAGTACTGAAGTCTTTACCCCTTTTTGTCATTTAGGTGAAAACAAGTTTGGGATTATGTTAAGAGATTTTTTGTTTATGTTGTATTTTCAGGTGGAGAAAAATCAAGATGGCTGCCAGCTTTTTTTTTTTTTCTATTTTTTTTTCTTAGAATTATGTATTGATTAGGTTAGCTGTGGATAGGGGGTTGCTGTTTAAGGTATGACTGTTGAAAAATCAGAGGACACTACTTTTTATATTCATGTTATAAGTTAATGCAATTCATGTAGATGCAAACATCTAAGTGTGAATCTGTATTGGAGACAGATTACCATCAAGTGAGTTTCTGCAGTCTGCATACTGAAGTCACTGTCAGTAATGACTCCGTGAGGGTGCCAAAAGGGCATGCAGTCCCATTTCTTATAAGAATTAGTGTGCGTTGCAGTGGGCACTGAGGTTTCCCAAATAACACATATGCATTCATAAAGCTATGTGAGTTAAAAAATGCATATGAAGTAGGACCCACATCCCACTATGCATAAGAATAAGCAACTTAATATTTTTTCCTCAGTGGAAGAGATTGGATTCTTAATATCACTGTGAAACTTTGATAAAGGAATTTGAATCTGGCTCTCACTCAGACAATGGCAGTGAACCACATACGATCACTTCTAATCTGCATATGATTCGCGAGACCATGTAACTTGACTAAAGCAAAACCAACCACCATAAGCCCCAGCTACCATGCCAACTAAATGCACACTAAAGAAATGGTAGTGCAGAATACAACTATATTTCTGTAAATGGACTTTACCATTGAGAATTCATTATAAAGGAGTCTTCATCTTTGTGGGATAACCTAATTAACAAACATTAAACAAATAAGAAAATGGATGCTGTAGATATTGTTGACACTTTCACAAAGGACCCTATATTACACTGGAAGGTTTAGACAGGACCCTTGCACGTCCAAGTAGATGTAACTGTGACATTTCTTGGGTTGTATATCTTGAAACATGCTCATAATGTGATGCATTCTATCTCAGTAAAACTAATAGGGAGTTAAAAGAAAGAATTAGAGATTATTTGTATGACATTAAAAATAATGTGTCTACTAACGGACCTTTATAGACACAGAAAAGATTGTACTGAATTTAAGAAATTTGTCTTTTTGTTATTGACAAGGTAGTGAGATCTGATAGAGGGGATGACTTTGATAGTCCGCTTGAATTTAAATAATTAGTTTGGTAGTTGAGGCTTAATGCCTTAGTTGCCTTGACCTCAATGATAATATTTCTATTGTTAGTGTTTTAAAGATGAGAGCTAATAAGCTCTAATTATGACTCAGGGGCTGAAGTCCTCAAGAGTTTTGTATGCATTTTTGAAGAAGAAAAAACATATACATATTACTTGTAAGGATAACAAGTTTTGAATAATTGAACTAATGTTAGGATACATATACTTTATATGTGCATATATAATATATATATATTATATTTATTTTATTTATTTATTTTATTTTATTGTACATTGGTTTACCGGGATAGTCCGACTGGGTTGATAGCCTGCTTTCAGTGGAAGCCCGGGGAGAAAAGCTTCACAGAAATACAAACAGAAAAGTACAAATGAGAAAAATACATTGAGAGACAGATAAGACAGCACATTAGGACATGTTTGTTACATGAACTATCTAAAGAGAGGCAGAAAATGTTTAAAATTGTACAAAAGTTATTTACATATAATAATGGTTACAATCTAGTAAAGGTGAAAATTATATAATTATATTACAGTCTAGGTTTTCAATAAATGCATACATTCAGGTGCAAACTGCTGCCAATATGATTACATATAATAGTAGGTGCAAGATGAAAGTCATATAGGAAGAAAGAGTAATTTATGGGTGTTCAGTGTGGGTGTACTCTAGCCGGGTCCAGTGCAAGAGCACTTTCAGTCGTTGTTTATGTGGGTCCTAAGAAGCTGTTTGAACATAGTGGAGTTGGTAGTGTTAAGGATGTTTTGAGGGATGGTGTTCCAGACTTTGGAAGTATAGTTAGAATAAAGGGCATCTCCAAAGCTGTTCTAAGATTTAGAGACTGAAAGAAGGGTTTTATCTGTGGATCTTAGTGTTCTGAGGTTAGAGTATGGCTGGATGAGGTTTTCTAGTGGAGGACAGTTTCCTGGATTAGTAATGATATTGTAGGCAGTGGTCATTTGATGGAAATGCAGGAGAATGGGTAGTTCTAGCCAGTTGAGCTGGTGAAGTGCTGCACAGTGGTGGGACCTCTGTGGGGAATTTGTAGCAAATTTGGCTATTTTATTGCACCATGCCTCCAGATTAGCTAGGTCAGATTTTCTTAGGTTCGTGAAGATTGGTGAGGCATATAACAGGGTGGAGTGCAGATGGGTTTTAGCAATGGCCTGCCTGGTTGGATGAGAAGGGAATTGTTTGGACCTGTAGAGAGTACCAAGCTTAATATGGGTCTTCTTGATAGCTTTAAAGATATGCTTGTCAAATTTAAGGCTACTATCAATAGTGATGCCTAGAAGTTTTGTATGGGATGTGGGTTCAATGTTGGTGTTATCAGCTGAGAAAATAGTGAAGGGAGCTGTTGGGTTTTTGTTAGAGAAAAGAATGCGTTTAGTTTTCTTGGTATTCAATATAAGTTGTTGGCTAGAGAGATAAGATTATATTTCTGTGAAGGATTTTTTTTTTCTTGTAACTGGGACAGTGAGGGAGCAGCACATAGTAAAACTGAATCATTTGTATATTGAATAGCAGTAACCAGGTTGGTGGCAAGAGCAGTGGGCCTACGATTGAACCTTGATGGACTCCTACTAATACTGGGAGGTGGATGGATAGGTCATTTTTCCATTTGACTGCTTGGTGAAATCTGTGAGGTAGCTTTAAAACCAAGTTAGAGTGCGGAGTTGGATAGGTTGAGTGAGGCAAGTTCATTTAACAGTTTTTGGTGTGACACAGTGTTGAATGCCGTGGACGTGTCTAAAATGATAGATGCTACATGTTGTCCATTATTTTTTGGTGATTAATAGTGTTTGTGAAACTAAGGAGGGCAGTGGTTGTACTATGGTTAGGCCTGAAACCATGCTGAAAACTAGTTAGGAGCTAGTGATCAGTTAGTTAGCCTATAAGTTGGGTGTGGACGCATTTTTCTAGGATTTTTGACAAAGGAGATAGAATAGCTATCGGTCTATAGTTTGTGAATTCAGTTGATACACCACCCTTGTGTAGAGGGATGATGTATGAAGTTTTCCAGAGTTTGAGAACATACTGTCTTTGAGTGATCTATTAATTAGTATAGAAATAGGATAGGCTATGGAGTTAGCAGCTAGCTTGAGGTATAAGGCTGGTAACTGGTCAATAGCAAGGGCTGTAGGTTTTAATTTGTGTAGTAGCTTTCTTATGGTGGCTGTTTGGATGGGTGCTAGGGAAAAGGTAGTAGTGTTATTATGGGGTGGGGATGGTTGGATAGGTGAGGGTAGTGTGATTTAGGAAGGATAGGATTGAATTAATAAAGAAAGAGTTAAACTGGGTGGCCAGAGTATCTGTGGTGGTGGAGGTGGTGGGTGGAGGGGTTGAGGACTGTCCTGATTGTAAAAGTTTTTTATACTATTCCAGAATTTTTGAGGATTGCCATGGTGCATATTTTGAATTTGAGTATAGTAGGCTCTTTTATTGTTTTTTATTTGGGTTTTGGCTTTGTTTCTTTGGTGCCGATAAGTCTCAAAAGAGTTTTGGGTTTTGTTGATGTGATATAGGGTCCAGGACTTGTCTCTATCTTTGAGTAGTTGTTTGGTTTCATTAGACAGCCATGGGGTGTAGTTAGCTTTGACCCAAATTTTTCTAATTGGAGCTAGAATATTTAGAATTTCAAGGAACGTAGTACTGAAATATTCTACAGCAGTGTCAAGATTTAGTAGAGATAGTGGGGACAAGTTGCAGTATTGTAGTAAACCGTTAAAGGCGGCTGTGGGAAAGTGATTATTGCTTCTAATTTCTCAGAATATTGTAGATTTGGGGATGTTGTTTCTGTGCCTGACTAGGATGGTGGGTAAGTGGTCGCTTAGACAGCCTGAGTGCCAAACTAGAGAAGGTATATTGGTAAGAATCCAGTCGAGGATTGTTTTTTTTTGCCACTATGTTTGTCTATTCTAGTAGGAGAGTTTATAAACTGTGTGTATCTATATAGATTGAGGGAGTTAGAGGGGATGTCAGCAAAGCAGGTGAGTGTTAAGATCACCCATAATAATAGTCTCCTGATTGAAAGAGGTGGATGACCATTAAAAAGAGTTCTTCAATGGTGGAGAGGTTATTACCAGGGGGGGAATGCAGACTGATAGTATTATCATGTGCTTGTTTGGATTAATTTTGAGTTGCCAGATTAGTATTTCACTGTTATTCAAGTCGGGGGGGGGGGTATTTGCATTCTTTGGATCTTAAGTGTGCTATCCTTCTTCTTATGTCTGTCAGCTCTGTGGATGTTGAAGCCAGGAGGGATAAATTCATTGTCAGTAATTTGGGTTTTAAGCCAGGTTTCTGTTAGGATAACTATGTCAGGAGAGTAGAAGGAAGTAGTTGTGTGGAGTTCATGAATCTTGTTTATCACTGTACTGGACAAAGAATCTGGATGACAGATGACTAAAACAATATTTAAAAGGCACTGCCTAAGACAATGGGCAGGATTCACGAAGGCTTGCACGGAGTCTAAGAGTAGTGCAAGACTCCATGCAGCCTTCACGATCCAGGAACAGCCCAAAGTCCGTGTAAGAGACAAGCTAAAACGTCTCTTACATGGAGTGGGTGTGGATAAGCTAATCACCTCACTTGCAGCCGAATAGCATGCAAATGAGGATGATTAGGGATCCAGAAAGCCCAGAACAGCCCGTGTAAGAGCCGTTTTAGCTGCAGGAATGTACTCAGTTGACAACTGAGTACGTTTCTGCAAAAATTGCAATGGAGCCATGTCAGCTCCAAATAAAGGGTGCATATGTGTCAGGCAGCATGCCAATGGCCAAATATGTGGCCATTGGCAAGGTATCCTGATGCAAATATATGAAAAATATTTTTTTTTTTCGGCGATCGCTGATGTTTAAACCCAGCGCAGCTCCGTGCAAATGGGCTGTGCTGTATAAAACATAAAAACGAAGGTTTTAAACCCACAAATGTGGGTTTTATGCAAAACATGGAATGTCAATGCAGGGACCAGCAGGCCAAAACCAACATGGCCACCGTGTAGTGGTTGCTAAGGGGGGAAGCTGAGTCTAAGAGATGTAACTAAGCATTAGTAGGCAATCGGATGCAAATGAGTGTTAGGATACTGAATTCCACTGTCACATAGCAAATGAGCACAGTCTGAGTAGTGTAAGAGTTACAGAAGGGGGAGGAACAGAGTAGGAGATAGGTGACCTCACAGGGGGGAATGGTAGAAAGAAATGCAGTTTATTGGAGGTCAGAGTTACATGACAGATGTCAGACAGATATCATGGAAAGAGGTGTGCCACTAAATAAGCATGAGAAAGTCAAGAAATGGAAGGTGTACACTGTTGCCTACACCAAAGTTTCTTGCTGGGCGTGCATGCACATGTGTGTGCACCATGAAGCGCAAGTAAGACAGTGTGTGCGCGTGTAAGGCAGACTGAGAATGTGGGAGCATGTTGGGAGGTGTTTAACACTGTTTGCACGGGTGTGCGCGCGTTTTAACCCGAATAAGCAGATTCTGAACCATATAAGCATGTGTGCGCGCGTGTAAGCCACTGTGAGCATGTTTCTGCTGGTTTGCACACGGCTCCTCCCTGAGGAAACAGAGAGGAAAAAGGAAGCAACAGATTTAGTAGGAAGCTAGCAGGGAATACTGCTGGAGCTATCAGGTGAAAACAATTAGAAGCAGGCAATTACACAGGCAGAATAGTAGCCCAACCCAGCACTTAAAACTCTGCAAACAGCAGTGCAGGATGTTTCTCTCAAGAGACACTGCAAGACAGGAGTAAGTTATTAGAAGTGAAAACTGAAAAAGCTGAACTCAGAGCAGAAATGTTAGGGGCTGCCATAGCTGTCATAATGAGACATAGGCGACTTGCTTATGGTGGTGACAATGCAGATGGTGCCAGACAAGCCACAGTGAGGAGATGGAGAAGAGTGTACAGGCCCAGGGTCACCTACCACGGGTTACATGAGCTGGAGATAGTAGAGCGCTATAGAGTGGACAGAGACCTCCTGCAGCAAATAGTGGAGCTGTGCAGGCCACGCCTCACACACAGAACCAACAGAGGGGAACCCATCCCAGTGGAAACCAAGGTATGTGTTGGCCTAAGAATACTAGCAACATGTACCTTCCAGAGACGAACTGGTGATATGATGGGGATATCACAGGCATCAGCCTCCAGGGTATTGCACCAGTTGCTGGATGCCATGTCAGCACATGTTGGTGATCATGTATATTTCCCCAATGCCCGTGAGGTATTGGCCAGCAATATGCGTCTCTTCCAGCAAATAGCGGAATACCCTGAGGTAGTGGGTGCAATAGACTGCACGC
The DNA here is from genome assembly GCF_019279795.1 of Protopterus annectens. Taxonomy (NCBI): domain Eukaryota; kingdom Metazoa; phylum Chordata; order Ceratodontiformes; family Protopteridae; genus Protopterus; species Protopterus annectens. The sequence continues at coordinate 1,128,467,176 of NC_056726.1, forward strand.
ACATACGCATCAAAGCACCAGCTGGTGAGCGGGGTAGGGCATACATCAACCGCAAGGGCTTCCCCTCCATCAACTGGAGTGTGTGCCAGGTCGTGTGTGATGCCCAGGGCATAATAATGAATGTGTGTGCTGGCTGTCCTGGGAGCTACCATGATTCCCACATCTGGCATTTGATGCAGCTGTACCAGACATTTGCCAATGGGGACATCCCACACGGACACCTAGTGGGGGATGCAGGTTATGCACTGGAGCCATGGCTGATGACACCCATCAGAAACGCACACACACCTGAACAGGAACACCATAATGAGGCACACGCACAAACACGTAATGTAATAGAGCGTGTGTTTGGGCTGCTCAAGTCATGGTTCTGGTGTCTGGACACATCTGGTGGAGCCTTGCAGTACACACCAACTACATGTACCCAAATTGTCATGGTAAGTGCTATGCTACATAATATGATCTTGCGAAAACAGCTGCAGCAGGACCAGCATAGGACCAGGCCAAACAGCCCCCCACCATTGCCAAGGCCATCACAGGCAGAGCGTGACTCGGAGGAGGAACAACCTGAGCCTGCCCCAGTAGGCAGAAAAAGGCGTGCCCAGTATGCCCTGGCCTTGGCAAAGAGGCAAGGCATAGCACATACACTGGCTCAGTAGGAACCCTGGGAATGATACCCCCTCTGACTCACTCAGATAATAACAGGGATGCCTAAAATGACATGACCTGCTCAGAAACATGTACAGGGAGTGTAATATGTGCATCCGACATAGGCAGCCCTGCAGCACCACCTGAGGTATTTATGCCATGTGTTACGTAATGTAACACCATGTACTATATGCACACCTGAGGACCCTGACTAACATCCTACCCTCACCAAGCATCATGCCACAATATGACAATGAGATGATCAAGTGCAATAATTGACTGAAGTATCGCAGTTAGTCAAAGGGGATCCAATGTGTGCCAGTCTGGGATGACATGCTGAGCATGACATGATGCTCCACCTGCTAGGACTGACGTCCACCTATCAGTGCAGGCCGTATGGATACTGGCAAAGGCTGTTGTTACCCACAGTGTGCCCTGAATAGGTAAGGCTCAAAACACAAACCTATCTCCATAGGTATCAGAAGGGATAAGAATAAGATAAGGGATAAGTCGAAACAGCAAGATGCATGCAGTCTAAACTCACCCAGTATGGAGAATGTTGATATCTGTGCTGTAACAGAAAACTGAGTCAAGGCTCACAACAGCACCCTAACACTACCAGGTTACACCTCATACTGTGCTGTACAGCCTCAAAACATGGAACAAGCTACAAAAGGAGGGTGACTAGCAAGAATTGTCAAGGATAACCACACCCCATGTTGGTACCACAACAAGAAGCAGCATGGACTAGCCATGGTCAAGTAACAGTGGCTAAAACTGCCCCCAGTTTATAGCCTGCTACAGACTACTGTCCCAACACCAGGAACTGCACCTGGCCTATGCTGGAATACATGAATATATCAAGTCCTCCAAACCACATTATATTGGGTGACTGAAAATACCCAGACATAGACTGGGAGCATTATACTAGCTCCAACACTGTAGGACAAAAGTTCATAGAATCCATAAACCAAAATGCCCAGGAAGAACTTACCACTCCCACAAGACGGGTAAGCATACCGGATGTGATAATCAGCAACATGGGTACTGGATGGCAAGAAGAGAAGTGTATTGCTCACTGGTAAAACCAGACCATAGAGTAATCACACTGGATATACAAATCCTGACCACAGTCCCTGGCCAGAAAACCACAGTGGAAAACATGTGTAAAGCAATATTTGCACTCCTCCAAACTGATGTGGAATCCATTAAAGGTCCTGTGCAGGTGCAAAATATGGGCCACACCTCAGAACCTGTAATACAGACATTCCATGAACACTGCCAGGAATTCTTGGATTATGCAATCCTAAATTAAAACAAGACACAATGCCATACACAGGCATCTGGCATGGTGGACACCAGCCATAACCAAACCATGCAAGAGAATGAGGAAGCTACTACATGATAGAGCAAACATAAACAATGAAGTAATCACTGATCAGTAGTATGGCAATAAAATATGTCCACACATACAATCCACTAAGGCCAGCCACAACAAGTTGAATCTGTGAATCCTGAGTCAATGTTACACCTGCCCCAAGTACACAGACAACCCCCAACTCCACCCAAGAAATACAAATATATGTGAGAGATGCAACCATCTATCCAAACTGGAGGCTGAGCTCCCTCAACTCAGTACTCCCAAAACTAGTCAGGAGGAGAAGGTAACCACACACACCACAAACACAGTCCCACATAGACCTATCACAACTGCAAACCAAAGACATAAACACAGAAAAACATTCCCGGAGGCACAAATTACAAACACAGCACACCAACAGAGGCATCTAAAGCAGACATCCAATCAAACAACCTCCAAACATAGCACATGCAACACATAATACACAAAGCTGGTGTGCCAAACAGTCACAGGCCAGAAGGAGAAACAACATGCCTGATACAGTTGTAATAGGTGACTCCATAGTCAGACACACTGCTGTCCCGCACACCAGACTGAACAAGGGAAAGGGTACAGTAAGCTGCCTGTAGGCTGCCACAATAAGCCACATAACAGAAGTATGCAGGTCACTCCAAAGCAAGTAGAAATATGATGCAGTCATAGTCCATGCTGGTGTGAATGACCTGAGATGTACCTCCCTGGACTACATGAAAAGAGACATAGATGAGCTCTCCTATTATGTAGTCCAGGCCAGTATGACACTCACCATTTGCAGCATCCTACCCTTACCAAGAATAATGCCACAGTACAAACATGGAATGATCAGTCATAGCAAGTGGCACACTTACTGGTGTCATTCCAACGGGATCCAATGTCTGTCTGCTTGGAATGTCATGCATGACAAGCCACGCAGCTGTTCCTGGGATGGCTTGCACCTGTTACCCCTAGGCGTCTGGATTTTGGATAAGGCCTTTGCCACCTCCATAGAGCCTTTTGTAGGCAAGGCTGAAAAGACTAACCCACCACCCTAGAAAACATAAGTGGAAAGAAACATAACGGTAATGCTGACCAATGCCAGATGTGTAAACCCCAATATGCATGCTCCCAAGGCCATCCCCAGTATGGAGAACATCGATGTCTGTGCAGTGACAGAAACCTGCTGCAAGCCTCCTGACAGCACACCAGCACTACCAGGTTATATCACATATCATGTGTCATGGCCCCAAAACCTGGAACAAAACATAAAAGGAGGGTGAGTATCCATATTCAGCACAGACACCCATACGTCCAGGTAACTGACAATGCACAAGGCATTGGAATCCACCCATGTGCAACTAACTGTAGGCAAGACTGCTGTACAGTCTGTAGCATGCTACAGACCACACTCTCACACACAGGAACCCCACCCAGCCGTCCTGAAGACACTGGACAGTATGAATGTCCCACCAAATACCAAACAAGGTACCACAAATTACTACATAGGTGGTAAACCATTATGTATGGAAGGAGTAATCAGGGACCTAGGGACACAAGTGGACAGTAACCTGTTATGTGACACTCACATTGCCAGTGTGGCTGGGAAGACTGTCTACATTTGACACCGTATCAGGAAAGGATTCACATCTACGTCAACAGAGGTCATTGTGCCCCTATACTGTTCTCTTATCACACCCATAATCTAGTACAATGCCTCATATGGGATGTACCTTACCTGACACCTGCAGCAGTTAGAAAGACCTCAAAGGTACCTCACCAAGAGGATAAAATGTCTCACATATATGTCATATGCTGCCTGGCTGTAGACACCCCAGCTGAATGCAGTCACATACTGCCTATACAGAGGCATTGCATGCCTGTTGTAGAAGGCCATGCCCAACACAGGAGTAATGGACATGCTCCACCCCAGAAAACTCAAAGCCATCGGAGCTGTGAGAGTGAGAGATGTCAACCTCAACAAATAATGAAATAGGATGTGCTGGAGGGACAGATACATAATAGAGAGGCTCCCCACACCCTGGACCAGAATCCCACTCCATGTTAGGCAGAGCCCCTCACTGACACTCTTCAACAGGAATCTTGCCAAGTGGATGGATGATTGTAGAGTTACACTAGGGGTCTTCACTGTGTCATGTCCAGACAGAGGCACAGCAAAGCAAATCATAAATGGCCATAATATTCACATAGCAAGGGGTGGCAAAAGCCACACACACTCTGGCTAGGCTAACAAATGCCCTAGGTTGGATAGCCTAGTATGAACCTATGAACCTATGAGGATACAAATTGTACAGGACACTAAGGATAATCCCAAGGCTTTCACAACTGATGGTAGGAACCGTGTTGGGAATTCACAGATATGCTCTGAATCACACAAAAATCACAAACAACATAACAAACACACACACATATTGCCAACATACATCCTGACAGGTGTAGTGCAAACCCCCCCCCCCCCAGAATGCAGAATATCTATCCCAGCAGACTGCTGGCCCCCTGACATTGCAGATGCTGAGGTAACAGCCAGCATCTACAAAGCAAAACACACAGCAGCAATGGTATGAGATGGTGTCCTGGGCTGAGTCCAACATGGACTCCAAGATGAATGGAATGCCAAATCACACTACTGCTCAATGTCAGCCTTACCACAGGATATGTACCCAAAGAGCAGTGTACAACAACAGTGGTCCTTCTCAACAAAGGTGTTGCCTGAATGGATACTGAAAACTACCACCCCAGAATCCTGAGAAGCTCGGTCTGCACAGCTATGGAAAGGATCAGCATGTACCGCAGACATAAAGATATTGGGGACCTACAGACACCGGACCCTACCCAGTGTGGCTTTCTTAAGTGCAGATCCTGCCCCTAAACATGTTTGACTCAATTGAAACAGTCATTAAGGTCATTGATGAGGGCAATGTGGTCTACACAGCGTAGCTGGACCTTGCAAAGGCTTCTATACAATACCCTACGTGTTCATTATAGATACGCTCACCAGCTTAAATATAAACCCCTATGTCAGTAGAGGGGTTGCAAACCAGAACAAGGACAGAACAGACATGGTCAGACATGCTGCAGCCATGTCAGACTACAAACCAGGTATAACTGGCATCCCACAAGGCTTGGTCCTGGGATCTCCCTCGTCTGGTATATATGTCCCATAGGTGCAGGCAAACATGGAAGGACTGTGTCTGAACATGTTTGCAGAGGACTACAAACTGCTCACCATATATGATCCACCAGCTGACACAAGCATCCCACAAAAGGGCCACATAGAAACTGACAACTGGTGCCATAGCCATGTCAGCAAGCTAATTGCAGAAATGTGTATAGTCAACCCCCGTGGATATATAGTAACTGCCCACCAATTACCACATAGGTGCTAACCCATTACGTAGTTAACATGTAATGAAAGACCTGGGGACACAAGGTGATAGATATCCTGCATTGGACAAACATGTGCTGTAGTGTTTACAGAAACATACCATATACCCACCTAATCATGAAGGTTGTCAGATCTAGATAAGGGGAGGTCATTGTGGCTCTGCAGTCATCCTTCATCAGCGGTACAATTGACTACAATAGCCGCTGTGGGATGTACCTCAGCAGACACCTCCATCAACCGTAAAGTCCCCAACAGTACCTCACCAGGAGTATCAAAGAGCTTGCACAGATGCCATGTGTTGCCTGTGTTGCTGGTATCAATAAACATGCTGCACCTTGTACAATCTGAATGGCAGTGAGCTATGCACATGAGAGACCTGAACCCCAGCACTGACTTACATAGGAGAAGCTGTACTGCATGATCCATAACACAGAAGCCACCCCCACCCATGAGTGAACTCCCAGTACAGGCTACCCATAGAGTCACTTATCGATTTTCCTCAATAGGAATCTTGATGAGTGAATGGGAGATGGTAGCTTTATCCTGGGTATCACTGTCATGTCACAGGTAGACAGAGGCACAGTATACTAACCATGACATATGTCATGGCAAACTCCACTTACAATGTGTGTCAAAGGACAAACAGACTCTCCAACTAGCATTAGACATGGACTAGGGCACATCGCTAGTGTTTGCAAATGCACACCTATGTTGTGGAATACACTACCAATGTTGGACAAGCCTGGTGTAAGTAGTTCATATCTGAACAGAATGCAACATGGTCAGATGTACACAACTGGCCCCTAACCAAGCTGTTGTGCTCACTATCGAAATGTAAAGCAGTGATAGCACTAAAGCCCAGGATACTGTCCACCACAGTCAAAGTACTACCAGTACACTATACAGTACTACAGTGTTAGGTCAGTGTGAAAGGATGTTGACAACTGTATGCAAAGTATCCCATGCAAACACTGCAGGCACAGTATAATCCTGTTGTGTTCACACACAAAGCAGTTGTACAGTAACTACACAACATGACACACAACACACAACCATAAACGGGTGATATTTGTTGAAGTTCACACTCATCCACAAATGTGGTGGGCTGCAGAGTTCAACATATGGAATCCTCACACTGGGCATGCTCACACACTTAGGCCAAATCTCAGTTTAGCAGTTGGCCACACATATCTGGTATTTTTACGTGTTATTCCAGGAACCAACCACATTACAGCAGTCTGCCCAGTGCATACAGTTAAATGACTACAGAGACATACGTGATATAGTGGATCCCTCCCATATGCAAACATCTTCCACAGATGCACAAGTTGTTCATACAAACAGGGAATGCTATGGCAATAAAGACGTGCAAACTGTCTATCAGCAACAAATAATGTGCATTTGACAATTAAACATATGGGTGTAGAGGTCAACACTAGGCTGTTTGCCCTAGGGAATGACAGCTTAGCCAGAGTGTGCTTGGCATCTGCCTCCCCACAGGATGCACATTCCCCTTTTTAAACACTGATGATGTCAGCACTCTATAAGTATAGCAGGAGAAGGGAAACCTCCCAGTAATGCGAATAGCGCGCTCTGCTAATGCGTCCGTCTCTAGTGTCATAACATAGTTAGGTAGGGGTTTGAATCCTGCAAGTGTGTGTGTTTAGCTGAGGGGGGTTAGTGTGTGTGAGAAAAATGTCCCTTTTGGCAACTAGGAGAACAGACTACAGGATGCACATTCCCCTTTCTAAACACTGATTATGTCAGCACTCTATAAGTATAGCAGGAGAAACGAAACCTCCTAGTAATGCGAATAGCATGCTCTGCTAATGCGTCCGTCTCAAATGTCATAACATAGTTAGATAGGGGTCTGAATCCTGCAAATGGCAAGTGTGTGTGTTTGGCTGAGGGGAATTTGTGTGTGAGGGAAATGTCCCTTTTGGCAACTAGGAGAACAGACTACAGGATGCACATTTCCCTTTCTAAAAACTGATGATGTCAGCACCCTATAAGTACAGCAAGAGAAGGGAAACCTCCCAGTGATGCGAATAGTGCACTCTGCTAATGTGTCTGTCTTGAGTGTCATAACAGTCAGGTAGGGGTTTGAATCCTGCAAATGGCAAGTTTGTGTTTTTGGCTGTGGGGGGTTAGTGTGTGTGAGGGAAATGTCCCTTTTGGCAACTAGGTGAACAGACTACAGGATGCACATTTCCCTTTCTAAACACTGTTCAGCTGAAGGCCATGGCTCTGGCACAAGTTGTCTGTTTCTATGATGCCCCTTTGGAAGATGCTTGTGTCGGCTGGAGAGTCGATTATGGTGGCCAGTTTGCAGTCATCTGCATATTTGGTCAGCCACAGTCCGTCCATGTTGGCCTGTACCTCTGATAAATATATACCAAACAAGAGAGGTCCCAGGACTGAGCCTTGTGGGACACAACTCGTAACTGGTTTGGAGTCTGGCATGGCTCCAGCAATTCTAACCATGTGGGTTCTGTCCTTGAGCCAGTGTGCAATCCATCTAGTGACATAGGGGCTTATATTTAAGCTGGTGAGCTTCTCTAGAATGCCCAAGTGGGGTATTGTTGTGAAGGCTTTTGCGAGGTCCAGGTAGGCTGTGTGAACCACCTCCCCCTCGTCAATGGCCTTGGTGACTGTTTCAAAGAAATCAACCAGGTTTGAACCAGGTTAAACCTGGTGGTGCTGGTGTGCTCTCAGTAGCCCTGAACCAGGCATCTGTTACTGCACAGATTTCGATGTTCTCCATGCCAAGGAGAGTTTCGGTTGCATGCATCTGGAGGTTTAGACTTCTGGCGTTGGGTAGCATTACTCTTAGTTTCTTATCCCTTGTGATACCTATGAAGGTGGGTTTGTCATTTGAGCCTTGCCTAACATAGGCACTATGGGGGTAGCAAGAGCCTTTGCCAATATCTGAAAGCCCAGGGGTGACAGGTGCAGGCCGTCCCTAGCGAAGCAGGTAGTTCAACAGAAGATGAATATGTGAAGGTGTAGTGCCTGTGATTAGTTAGCAATAGCATATATGACTGCTCACGTGGACACATGCTAGGTAAGTCATATGCACTGTGTCACTGGCAATGTACATGTGAACAGGACAAACAGTGACATCCTGTCAAGTGAGACATGGACATACATATAGTAAGCTATGCAGATGGCACTAGGAGTCCACAGAAGCTCTATAACTATGCATTGCAGGTGTTATCAGTATTCCAGGGTAATTGCAACCAAACATGCATGCAAACAAAGCTACAGTAAACAGGGCTGCATGTAGTCCATTGTACAACAAACAAGCTGTATCACTTCCAGTAGGTAACACTGCAAATATGCAGGCACTATGCACATGTACATGGAAATACACGGATCAGATGGCTAGGGTCCAGTCTCAGCGCACACAAGTGTACAGACCATGTACTGTCAGAATGTACAATAACTGGATGGACACCCATGTGCTCATACCTGCAGTAATACACATGTCAAATAACAGACACTGAACCTTCACTCAGGGGTTCCATACTTAGTAGGATGTATGCTACCTGGCCTGCCACCACAGTATCCCTGACATATATGGGGACTCTCCCTCCTGTGACAGTTAGTTTTGTGTGTTGGGACTGTCTAGCATGGTATCAGATGTGAGCTTGCAGTGCTAGGGTGCTCCTGTGTATCCTGTACCAGTCGTGTAGTACTGCACACATATCAACATCCTCAAACATCTGCATTGCAGAGTCCAGTGTGGGCAACATGCCACTTGCAGTTTACATGTCCATCATTGCGTATTACTACATTCATTACCTTATCCCCTGTGCTACCTATGTATGTAGCCTTCTGTTGACATCATTACCACCAGTATGCCAACATGTGCAGATGATACACTATGGTACTTACCGTGGGTGTAGACAACAGTACATGACAATTACACACTTACTGCATCAGGCATGCTGTGATATACCCACAATTAATTCAGCACACAGTACTGTTAACAACATGATACTATTACTACACATCTATGTGGTCACCCTGTGCATCAGCAACATGTTAACCTGTACCTGCACAGTTGTTACAGATTGCAGGAGGTGGCACAGTTTCATCATATGCACAGGGTGTGAACTTGGTATGCCTGAGTCAGCCACCGATACCACCGATTGACATGTATGTGTATGTGTGTTGGTGAGGGACAGCAGTAGAAGGTGGGGCAATGTTGATGCAGTGTGTGCGTGTATGCGGTATCCCTAGGTGTTGTCAATTTGCATGTGTGTATGGATGCACACAGTTCCACCACATGGCTGCCATATACTGGTGTTTGTGGACAGCCACAGACTGTACCTGTCAGGTCATACAGATCAGTGTCTCTGGCCACGGACACGGTACCTGTGCCTTGCAGGGGTGCTACGGACCATATCCGGTACCAACCCAGACTAGGTACTGTCATCAGAAGCAGGTGTTCATTGACTGGACACAGATCCCTGTTGGGACTGGCCAGAGCCACGTGCACATGGTCTCCTGGGGTGGTCTGATGACAGCACAGACCCAGCATTGCTTGGGCTGCTGCTGGCACTACGGGGGCAGCCGCGGCCCTGTTGTCATCCGTGATGACTGCCAGCTGCTGCTGCTGTTGCTGGCATACGGCCACGTCGATGCCTCAACCGCCCACCATCGCCCTGGCTCATGGACATGTAGTTGTGGAACCGGTCTAATATGTCCCCACAACGTCTGTCTATGACATCGGTGAAATCACGGATGGCAGCCGCAATGTCACGCATACTGTCAGTCATGGCTGTGCGACATGCTGTCAGCTCCCTCAGGCCCTGATGTACCATTCCATACGTGACTGTGTCTGCATGACAGCCCGAAACATAGCTGAGGTTGTAAGACCTCTTTGGGCACGTCTGACAGGGGCAGTATGCCCACGGATGCTCCCACAAGAACCCCTGGACATCTGTCTGTGTGGTACCATCTCTGGGCCATGCCCATGGCTGCTGTGTGGGGAGGCATGTGCCACAGATACCACATTACCCTGGTCAATGCCCACTGTATGCTGTCCATCACCTAGGGACATTGGTGACAAAGGGTGTATTGGCAGGATAACTGTGCGGATTGATGGGGTCGACAGCTGTGTACTGTAAATCGGCTGACCAATGGCGGACCCTGGCATACCTTCCTGTGCCATTATACAGATGTCATCATTATCAGTACCCACGGCACCTGATTCAGGTTCCCTGCTACATGACACCAGAACAGCACCAGAACCTGTGGGAGGGAAACAGGAAACACAGTTTACAATGTCTACACATTACCAGTGATGCACACATGCATACATGCACAGGTGCACAGGTGCACACATGCACACATGCACACATGCACAGGTGCACACATGCACAAGTGCACACATGCACACATACACACATGCACACATGCACAGGTGCACACATGCACACATGCACAGGTGCACACATGCACACATGCACAGGTGCACACATGCACAGGTGCACACATGCACACAGTTTCACACAATTGTACAGTACTCAGTATGCGTGATATCAACACACAGACACAGACACACCTACATGCATACACAGAGCACTACTAAGTGAGCCGAATAGTACTATTACTATCAGGACTATTACAGGAATTGTTAATACACACACTCACCAGCATGGAAAGGCTGCACTGCTGTTATACCAGAGGGACCTGCAGACGTGAAGAAACTAATGTCAGGGGGCACAACTGTGCCATTGTTACTGAGTATGATACAGGTCAGTAGTACAACAGTCGCCTTTCACAGGTCAGCTGCTAATATTAAGGATATCACACTTGCAAATTAAATACTATGGTGACAGCTACAAACCAAGGACACACCTCACACATGCATTAACTACCAGTGTACACAACAGTCAACTATACATATGGCATATTACCTGCACGCTCACTGTCTTGCTGCGTGGCTCCAGCCTCCATCATAATGCATGTCTGCTGCTGTTGTTACTGGCGGACTGGAGCCACTACACTCATGAGTAGTCCCTCCAGTCTGGTGAGTGGGGGATGTGTAGCCACCCCACCACCTGTGGCGACCTGTTGCCTGTGGATATCCGACGCACGCTGACGGACATGTCTGACTAAATCACTGCAGTGATGTCGTACCTGCTCATATGTCCTATTATGCGTGCCTATGTCATTTACCCGACGGACAAGGTCTTGCCACAGTGCAGCCCTCTCCTGCTGATTCTGGCTGGTGCGGGAAAAGAGTATTGCATAATCCTGCACCAGGCTCTGGTGTATCTCCTCATCCTCAGCTGTGGAGTAAGTGGGATTCTGCGGGTGGGCCATGTACCTGAGAAAGAAAATAACCTGATATCAGCAAGATAAGTCAGCAGAATTTGGCACACATACTACACATGCTACTCGACTGTTATGATACAACATATCTCACATACATAGCATCTGTCTGTCTATTGGTGGATACACATGTAAATGGCCAGGTATCAGTGCTCAGCCAGCAACTGTGCAACAGTACCTGGCACACTCCATATGACATACTACCAAACCCCAGCAGTCAGAACATTGATTCAGGTCAAGAGCACCTCCTCACTCTGGGGGTTTGTATCTAGGTACTGTATGGCCTACATCATCAACTACTGTGAGCTGACCACACACTGATTGCCCTGGATATACATATCCCACCTCCACCACCAGCACAAATGACTATAGTGAATAACATTACAGATGCAAACTTTACACTTTGTAACAGTGACATGGTATCCTTTCAGCCCACTGGGCCAGTGGCAGATACAACCCACAATGCTGACCCCTACACAATTTCTTTCGACAGACATCTCCGAGAATGCATGGATCATGCAATCCCATATATGACCAAGACACTCTCCACAAAGGGACAGCATCCTGTCTGGTGTACCCCAGCCATAGACAGATTGTATTACAGAAGATGGAAGCTACTGCAAGACAGAGCATAATTCCATAAAGGGAGGGCATGTCTGAGCAGCACTAGTAAGGATCTATTTTCCATCATACAGACATCCATGGGCAACTTTGAGAGGGAAATCAAGAGGGACACTACAGATAACCAGAAGGCCTTCTTCAGTTATGTTAGCAACCTGGTCAGAATCCATCCTCTATGCCCATAGTTAGTACACAACAACAAATATTTCACTGACACCACAGATATTGACAACATTGTGGCAGACAGGTTCAGTGCAGGTGTCACCCCACCCTCTCCCCAAAATAAGACATAGTTATCCCAGCTGACTGTAACCTCCCTGTCATCACAGATGTCCAGGTGAGAGCCACCCTCAGGAAAGCAGAATACACAACATGAATGGGACCTGATGGTATCCCCAGTAGCATGCTACATAAACTCTGACAGGAGCTAAACACACATATAGAAGTACTATGTAACACTAGCCTGACTACAGGATATGTACCTGTACACTGGCGCACAGCAGCAGTGGTTCCACTCCACGAAGGAGGCACCTCAACATACCAATACAATACAACACAATACATTACATTACAATACAATACTATACAATATGCTATTGCCCCTGGGACTACAGCAGCGTACTGCTCTGCTACCCTGACCATTCTGACACATGTGGTGTGATGGTACCTGCTGCTGTCACACAGTTACACAGGGTGACTCATATGGCATATTACCTATCTGACTAACATTCAGCAGAGGTATGTGTGACATGTACTCATGGGGAGTCTTGCTTCTTAACACTGTGTGGTTTATTGCAGGGTATGTCTTATCTGTGGGTAGGAACTTTTACCTCCACATGTGCACTCTATTGCAGTGGCACGGATGACACACAGCAGTCATTTAGGTTGTGGATGGTGTGAGGTGTTACTATGGTTGTTGGACATCTGTCATGGGTGTGACTTACATATGTAAATCCGGGAGTGGTAACCTCTATGTGGATTGTATATGTGTACTCTGTGGTGTTGTCAGTCACTGTGCATTGGTAATGTGTTTGAGTGCATTGTCACAGTGTTGTACATGTCACTGTGTCCTTCTCCATATCTGTAGCTGTCATGTGAGGTCCATACCATGGCATCCATTATGTGGTGTGGAGGGGTACACCGACCTACATGTCCGTAGCTGACACACCATGTTCGCTGACACATACCATGTGCAGGTATTCCAGGGATAGTGTGCCACTGTGAATATTATTGGGGCCACTATTGTACACATTTATGACCCTGTTCACCCCTGACACATGCAGTGGTGGGCAGCCAATCACATATCTTGTGGTTACTGGTGTAGGTGATTTGAAATGTGGTATGGTACTCCGGTTTTGACACTGGTGTTTACTCCATGCCTTTATCACCAGGCACCTGTTGCAATACATCTGTACACATGTGCCTCACTCAGAATTTATATACATCTCTCTCTTTCTCTCTCTCTCTAGATATATATATATATATATATATATATATATATATATATATATATATATATGTATGTATATATATATATATATATATATATATATATATATATATATATATATGTCCGATACATATACACATATATATATTGATGTACATATATTGCTATAGGTGTGGAGAGGGGGACACAGAGGGGGGGAGAGTGACAGAGGGGTTGGGACAGGGTGTGTTGAAGGTCGCCATATGCAGTCATACCTGTAGATAGTTAGATCAATCTGTCTATGTATATGTATCTACATATATCTATATCTGTATGTGTGCATTACATATATATGTTTGTACAATATTCTATCTACATCTGTCTATGTATTCCTACATCTCTCTCTATGTATGTATACATATATGCATGTTATATATATATATGTATATGTATATATATATATCTATATATATATATATATATATATATATATATATACACACATACATATGTTGACATACATACGTATCCATATGATAGACAGGTATATCAACATGTTTGTCTACCATACTGTATACACACACTAACATACTGCTAAACATACATAACTGTGAAACCTACTTTGTACATGGCACTACAACCTACAATCAACCAACATTGATATGTGCACATAGATGCTCTCACATACAAATGTATGTACAGCCTTCACTGATAGTTGCTGTATGTCCTCTGCCCTTCACACATCTTCATATACATATGGATACAGACCAATGACACATATGGAGGGTTCACAGTATGTAGACCTTTATAGTATTACTTTACATTACCTGTGTTTGTCACAGCTGCTTGTGTTGCCGTTTGGTTCTCTGTCCTGCTGCTCCACTTCCCAGTTGTCAGCTTTCAGGTGGCTGTTGCTGAACAATTTGTTTGTGTCTGCTTAATTGCAATTTTCTCTGTCTCTGTCTCTCTCTCTCTCTCTCTGTCTGTCTGTCTGTCTCTCACGTCCTTCTCAGGGTGCAATGAAAGTATTGCATGTGTGGACTAGGAGTACAGCATACTTTTGTAGGTATCTGCATATGCCCATGTGATGGCCTCTGCACCAATTGTTAGCCAGCATTTGCTAATTGCATGCAGCCAGTTGTGTACTGATTGCAGTTCTCATTGTGATTTCAGAACAGTGCTATAAAAAGGTATGTGAGATAGGCATAGCCCTTTCAGATTTTAAGGGCAGGGACCATGCTGTTATGCTGTGGACAATGTCCTGTGAGTGTAAAGGTTGGTATCTCTCTCATATTTCCAGCTGTGTTGTAGATTAACATTCCTCCATTCATTTCTCCAGTTTCCTGTACTAACTGTGTATGTACACTGACACCTACAACTACTACTACTGTTAATGTGTGTGTGTGTGTGTGCTTTCCTTTCACTTTTGCTTGCACTTTGTTGCTAAGACTTCAATATTTGCCCTTTACAGTCACTTCTTGTATGCCTGCTAGATGTCCTGACTGTAGTGTGCTGCTGTAGCTTTCCTATTTTCCATGTACATTCACACCTTGGAATGCTTGCTATATCTGCTAGGGTGTTACAGCAGGCAGTGTGGTCTGGCCATGGTGTGGGCCTTGACATCTATTAGGGCATTTGAGTATGCTGCTGAGCAGGCCCCAGAGACTTTCAGATTCATCTGTTATCTGCCTCATGGAATGGTACATATCAGTGGGGTACACCCATTAAAATGTCTGGTATGCTGCAGTTGTGACTGTGGGTTAGCATGAGCATATGTATTACTGCACTTTTTCTGCCATGCAAGTGGTGAATACTTTCAGGACTCCATAGTTACCATTGCATGTGTTACACCTTTCTGCCTACTGTTTGTACATTTCACATGGAGTCTGTGGGGCACCCCTGTGAGTCATTCACTGTTGCTATGTCTAGGCTCTTAACTATTCAAATATGGTGGTGTCAGACCCGTCATGTGTACAGATATTTGCAGGTTGTCCACATTTCTGCCCCATATTTTGGTCAATATCTCATGCACACCTTTTTCCTGCAAATCACTCTGGGCTCAAGTCAGAATATGGTGACAAACATTCAAGTTTCAGACTTCATACCCTTCCAAACATCCCACAAAATGCAGACCCTGTTACTCTCTGAACTGTCTGCGTTTGTTGTAACATTATTTGTAATGTGTCCCTGGTTTTGGGCCTTTGCTCCACATATTTTATTACTTGGTCTGGATGTGTTCCTGTAAGATGTTGTGGGGTATGGGCAGTGATTATCCTGCTGTGAGTATGTGTGTGGCTTGCAAGGTGCTATAGTGACATTATTACCTACTAGCTACCAACTAGCATGGCTGTTTCTGTTCACACACTACTATTATGGAAATCCACTAGTTTTGCTAGTAATTCTAAATGACATGCTTTGTGTACTACACATCTATATTCCCTTTACATTCATTCCTACTATTTCATGATATATTTATTTTAGCACAGTGTTCTTGTATAAGAGTCATGGCTTTGTGGTAAGTCATGCAGACTACTGTTTCCAAGGTCCTGGGTTCGGGACTGCCAGTGGGATTTTATTTTGCTTCTGAACTGACTACAAGACCTGTCAATCAAAGTGACTAAGGCCCTTTTAAGCAGTTGTAACCGGGTTAGTGTTGGTTTGCGCGGAGCTCACGCATGCGCACTGGCGTTCAGCTCCGCGCACACAAGCGCACACGCACTTACAACCGCTTAAACGTGCTTACTCTTGCGCACACCCGCTTATTTTCTTTGAAAGAAATGAAAATGGGGAGACAGGAAAGTGGTGAAAAAGGGGTCACAAAGAGGGTAAGACAGTAGGGAAACAAGCTTGGGTTTTGCAGGAGGGATGTAGGTAAGGCCCATAGCTGCCCATTTCTTCATCAGCAACAGCTGTGCATATGTTTGTAATTTGGTGTGACATTTGATACCTTCCACCCCTGAGAGAGGTGTAAGGACAACAGTAATACTTGTTGTACAGCCAATTGTAATTGATAGTTTCCATGTCTGGTAGACATATGTGCGGAATGGGCAGCTATGTATGGGGCGTAATTTTTTTGTGGGTACAGAGTGCCCTTTTTTTTTTCAGGTGAGAGTGGTATGTCAGGTGAAGGTAGTCAGTACAGCTGAGGAGGTAGGTTGGATAGGTAAACAGACAAGACAAACAAGATGCATACAGGGGCGGTGTCTGACACATGTGGGGGGGTTACACAATTGATGGGGATGGAGGTTTGGATATCCAGAGCCCATGAGCCCACAGATGGCAACAGTGGAACTGATATCCCCACCCATAGGCAGTTGCCACTGTTCCTTCACTGCCCAGGATGGGGCTGTGCTGGGGGCTGTGTGGGCCGGGCAACAGGCATGCCCATAAGTTGTGCCACCCGTGCCTCAAGCTGGCGTAGGGGCTCGAGAACAGAGTCCCGAATGTCCCTACGCACCACAGTCTGGATGCTACGGAGGGTGAGTGGTGGTTCTCCTCCGGCCACACTTGCAGAGGGGGGGTGAGCCCCATCCCCTGCAGCGCTTCCACCCGCAGGTGGCACAGGGCCACCGGAGGAGGGTCCAGACTGGGCACTAGTGCCAGGTGCACTCACCAGCTGAGGTGGGAGAGGTGGGTCCGCTGGGACCCGCCTTCCCTGTCGTTCTATGTTTTGCATTATGTCATGACAGTTTGGGTTAGTAACATACAATAACATTTGCAATTAGTTGTAACAGCATGCATTAGTATTCCCATTAACCAAACACCCAGATATTCACACCATTGAATAGCAGGCATAACACATGCATAATTTGAATAGCAATACACAGTCCAACAACATGCAGGGTTGATTGATGGCAACAGGCCATCAGGTTTGGATGTATGAACAGGGCAGATGCATCAATGGACATGCAAATATTTAGGACTCATCAGGACAAATGTTCAGGGGTGTTAATTGTGATTGCACATACCATTTTCACGTGGAATGGAGTATATGTGGTTATAGGGTGGGGTGAAGAAAATATTATTAACACCTTCGAATACCAATACATATGCTGTACATTTCTAATAGCTACAGCTATATACACACTACTGTTCTAACTACAGTTTCCTATATGATAACTACTTCACTTTGGTGATAGGACTATTCATGCTACATCAATATACATTTTATTGTTATTCATACACGTTCATATCTGGCTTTGTTCAGCAACATCATCCTGCTATATTTGCTTTATAT
The DNA here is from genome assembly GCF_019279795.1 of Protopterus annectens. NCBI lineage: Eukaryota > Metazoa > Chordata > Ceratodontiformes > Protopteridae > Protopterus > Protopterus annectens. Next base: position 1,128,485,234 of record NC_056726.1, read on the forward strand.
AGCTATAGACAACTGTGGATGTTTGATATTTCAGACAATCATACTATCTGCATATTGCAGACTGAGAGCAACATATCCAGATTTTGGGATACACATTCCAGCTGCAGCAACACTTTAGACACATTTTGCAGTTTGGTTCTACTTGTCACATTCATTTCAATCTGAACTGACTGCAGTATACTTTATACAGGGGTTATTACTACTTTATTGGTGGATTCATGACTCTTTCTCACACCCTCTCACTTATTTTCATTTTACTATTCAGGATGGTACTTACTTCTAGGCTATGATATGCACTATGATATTATAGGTGGGGCATCTTTATTTCAGAGTTTATTTCATACATTTTCACTGTTCTGTTGGGATTTCGGACTGAAACACAGGTAATCAAGCAATACTTGCAAACACTTTTACACTGTTACTTGCACATTTTATTAGTTAGTGACTACACTGCATTCTTTTGCTAACTGTCAAACTTTTATATTTCTTTACAGTTACTGGGTGTTGATTACTGACCTGCCTGGTGGCGCAACCGCACCAGCCTATTGCTATAGGCTCGTCGGTTCGCAGAATGGACACCTGCAGCTGTAATATAAATGGAGTAATATTGGAATACACATCTCCATAATATCAGCTAATTTAATTTCTTACATACATAATTAAATGTAACTTAGTAGTGGGGCATTTGGCATTTGCCGGGCCTCCTGGATCCAAAGGTTCAATTGGTCCTGCTTGCGTCTCTTCAGGTCCGCATGGTGGTGTTGGACCTGCTCACCAGTCCTTGGAATCCCTGTGGCACTGGTAAGATCATGAGCCAACCGGTCCCACGCCTCAGCCCTATATGCTCCCCACAGGACCTGGCCCTGCATGAGTTAGGCCTCATGATTGTGGAATAGGAGCCAGACCATGTATCTGGACTCCTCAACGCCCCACCTCTGTGCTTGAAAGCAACTACCCTCACCTACACCTGACATTCTGGCTGCAAGTCAGTTCTACAATCGTTTATGCTGTGTATTCCCACCTATGGGGCTTATACATGCCGTTTTTCCCGCACTTCTCCGTGATTGGCCATTTTGGAATTGTATCCACTTCACAAGACCTGCTTTGTCATGCTCCACTTTCTATTCATTCATATATATGTGCTATTACTGCATTCCTGAGTGCAGCTGTCGTAGCTTAGTGGTTCAGTACCTTGTGCATGGTGTCCTGGGTTCGAACCTGGCCACTGCCTTTTATATTTTCTGACTGTCTAGACAGGCTAGGGGGTGTGTTTGTGTAAAGGCAGTTTTGTTACAGCTTGCTCAACGTTGCCCGCCGGTTAGCTTGTTGGCGCGGTGTGAAGCTCCGCTCAAACGGGGTGCGCTGGTTTAAGCCTCATTGGCTATCAGCACTCATAGTCATCTTAGCTCAGCTAGGGGCACACAGTTTGAGCGTGTGAAACTACTGCTCAGCTGCGGGCACTTATTTTGCACCTGTTAAACCACTGCTCACCTACAGGCAGATGCACTCACCTTGTTAAACTGTCGCTTAGCTATAGGCACATGTGACATTTTTTTATTGTTTTGTTACCTCACATTTCTTCAAAATAAATTGACTATTTCATTACATTTTACATTAAATGTGATTTTATATGTGTACATGTTTGTCAGGGACTTGTTTCATGCTTATTTTGCTAAAAATAAGAGTTGGTGTGGGGGCTCAAACCATGAATGCCTACTCTTCAGCCAACATCTCTACCACTATGCTATTGCTTCTTGGCTTACTTTGCATATTTAGTTCTTATATGCTTTCCCACTGACTGCTAACTGTAGCTGCGCTACGGGCACGCCACATAAACGAGCACTCACGGTTAAACATCTTTACAATTTAAAAAAAATATATAACATGTTCATTTATATATTTTATGTTCATATTCTGTGGGGGCATGTGTTGTGTTGTGTTTATTCACATTTCTGTGGACTCTGTTGTGGGTGTTTACTTTGGGCTCTTTTACACTTCTGGGGGCGTGTTTGCTTGCAGGGCTCGGCCTACGGACACGCCCCCTACTGTCTAACACGGACCGTGTTAGACTTAGGTGTGATTCAGCATGCTCTCATGAATATGAAAAGCATGCTGACATCACTCCGTTTAACTGCAGCCTCCATGTAAGAGTTATAACTCTTACACGGAGGCTTCGTGAATCCTTGCCAATGCATTTGAAACATTTTGAAATGGAATAAATTAGATCTATAACACTAAATACATGCAGCTGCAGTTAAGCCATGTAAGATCATAACAGTTCAAATCAGCAAAGTAATGCTAAAAATATCTAAAAATATGAACAGAGAGTATAGAATGGATCTTGGAATTATAGTATAAACAACAGCATAATGTTATCATTCCTAACTGATCTATATAAAAATACAAAATGAGGATGCTTATTGTAGTGGGTGTAGGGTAGTGCCATGTACAAAATGAGTATTTATTATAGGAAAACTGAATGGCATATATAAAATTAATTTCATCCCCACCCCACCCCCTGCTCCCCCTGTACTTCCTGAAAAAATGTATACACTCCCATACTTTGCAGTACCAACAACTTTTCACTTCTGTCAAGAAATGCAAAAATTCCAGGATGAAAGTCAGGCTAATAGGAAATGTCAGAAAGAACTATGAGAAACATTTAGACTCTATAATTAGAAGTTATGTACTCACCATAACGTTCCATCTGAGTAGGTAGTTCATTTGTCTGCAACCTGTGGGTTACGGATCCGATATCGGATCCGAGCCGGCAACTTGTTTCAAGCTAATGGATCTGAGCTCCTAGCTCCTCCCTTCACCCATAATCCCCTGCTAACCCTCCATGACCTCAGATCGAGTTTGCCTCTCAATATATATCCAACCAAGGATATCTAACAACTGGTAGATCCGAAGAAGGTCAGGGGGAAGGAGGGGGGAGATGGTTGCAGACAAATGAACTACCTACTCAGATAGAACGTTATGGTGAGTAGATAACTTCTAAATCTGAAGTAGGATGTTCATTTGTCAGCAACCTGTGGGACAGAGTCCCCAGCTACCTGCACCTTGGGTGGCCATCATGGAAGGATATTACGAAGCACCGCAGAGCCAAAGGATGCTCTCCCTCTAGAAAGCAGGTCTAGCTTGTAGTGGTTGATAAAGGTATGAGATGAAGCCCAAGTGGCTGTAGAACAAATATCATCCAAAGGAACTTTAGACTTTCAGGCTGCAGAAGTAGAAATGGAGTGGGTGGAATGAGCACGAACTCCTTCTGGTGCGGGTCTACCCGAGGCTTGATAAGCCAGTAGGATACATTGGGAAATCCAGCGAGACAAAGATACTTTAGAGATAGCTTTCCCCAAGTTAAATTTAGCAAAGGAAATGAACAGCTGGTCAGATTGTCTATGGCCAGCTGTCCTATGAGTATAAAACCGAAGCTGCCTATGAACATCCAATGAGTGCAGCTTGTACTCTCCCTTATTTTGATGTTTTGGGAAGAAAACCGGTAAATTTATGGATTGATTTATGTTGGTTTCTGACGCTATCTTGGGAAGAAAGGAGGGATTGATCCTGAGGTACACTCTATCTGGGTGAAAAATCAGGTATGGAGGCTTCACAGAAAGAGCCTGAAGCTCCGACACTCTTTTCGCTGAAGTAATGGCTACAAGGAATGCTGTTTTCCATGACAAGAATTTGAGATCCACTGAAGCAGCAGGTTCAAAGGGTGGAGCAGTCAAGGCTTGAAGAACTAATGTAAGATCCCATGGGGGTGCGGCTTCTTTTACAGGGGGTCTAAGTAAAAAGGTACCCTTGAGAAAGGTTTTACACAATTTGGCTGACATCAAGGGCCCTGTATCATGTCCCACATGATAATGAGATATGGCTGCCAATTGCACTTTGACAGTTGAGCAACTAGTGCCTTCCTGAAAGAGTTCAGTTAGGAAGTCTAAAATGGATGGAAGAGGAGCCGTAAAGGGATCTAGATTGCGGTGCTCCACCCAGATGGAAAAATGTTTCCATTTACTGTGATACACTTTCCTGGTGGAGGGCTTATGCGCTGCCACGAGGTTGGCTTTGACTGGTGAAGAGATACCGGGAGTCCTAACTAGGAGTGGAACTGGAGCAACCAAGCTGTCAGTTTCAGATTGTCCAGGTTTGGAGTTGGCAAATCCATTAGATGGGAGATGAGATCCGGAATGGGATCTAGAATCCAAGGGTGATTCACGAGGTGAGACCACAGGTAAGGGAACCAAATTTGTCGAGGCCAGAATGGGGCAATGAGAATCATCTTGCTCCCCAACCACGAGGCTTTCTGTAAGAGTTGTATCATCATTGGGAGAGGAGGATAGGCATAGAGTAGACCGGGTGGCCAAGAATGCACCAGAGCGTCTCTTGGAGTTTCCCCTGGAGGGGGAATTAGAGCAAAGAAATTGTCGCATTTGGTATTTGATGGAGATGCAAAAAGATTGCAGCAGGGTTGCCCCCATGTTGCGAATATCTGCTTCGCTACTAGAGGATTGAGAGACCACTTGTACGGGGTAAGACGGGTGTGGCTGAGCTTGTCCGCTAGGATGTTGGTCTTCCCCGGAATGTGCATTGCAATTAGAAAGCAGTTGGTGGAGATCGCCCATTCCCACACACTCATGGCTTCGCAGAAAAGAGGGTAAGATCTGGTTCCCCCATGTTTGTTGATATACCAGACCACTGACATGTTGTCCGACTGAATTGCAATTGTTCCTGAGGGGAGGAAGCTCTGAAGTGCTTGCAACTCCAACAGCACCGCTCTCATCTCCAGAACGTTGATATGCAGGGAGGTCTCTGTATCGTTCCACGTGCCTTGGACTGTCCTGCCTCAATAATGCCCCCCCCACCCGAGGCGGGAAGCATCCATGGTCACCGTGGTGATAGGGGGAGAGGTGCAGAAGGGACGGCCCGTATGGAAGTTCGATGCTTGGAGCCACCATAGTAGCGCCCTCCTGCAAGCCTTGCTGATAGCAATGGGATGGTGGAGAGGAAGGGATAGGAAGGACCATTGCACTAACAGAGTCCATTGCAGTACTTGCATGTTCAAACAGGCACATGGAAGGAGTGTAATCGCTGCCGCCATGGAGCCTAGTGCCCTCAGGACCAATTCCGCTGGTGAAGCCTCTGAATGAAGGATAGCCCGCACATGAAGTTGTAGGTTCCTGATTCTCTCGGAAGTTAGGAAGGTTCGCAAATCTCTGGTGTCTATTCTGGCACCTATGAATTCTATGACCTGCGTCGGAGCCAGTAGAGATTTGCTGACATTGATAGTAATGCCTAGTTGTGGGGCTAGATGGAGAAAGAAGTCTCTGGCCGAGCAAAGTAGATGCCTTGTTGGTGCGGTCAGGAGCCAGTCGTCCAGGTACGGAAAGACTTGAATTCCCTGGAGTCTCAGGTGGGCCGCAATCACTGCTAACACTTTGGTGAACACCCTGGGGGCTGTGGTGAGGCCAAAGGGAAGGACCCTGAACTGGTAGTGACTGGCCCCCAGCCGGAAGTGAAGGAACCTCCTGGATCGCTTGTCCATTAAGATGTGGTAGTACGCATCCTTGAGGTCTATAGAGCACATCCAATCATTTTCCCTCAAAAGGGGGAGAATAGATTGAAGAGTGACCATTCGGAATTTTTCCTTGGTTACAGACAGGTTCAAGTGGGAAAGGTCTAGGATGGGTCTCAAGTCCCCCGTCTTTTTTGGCACCAAAAAGAACCTGGAGAAGAACACTAATCCGAGCTGGTCTTGGGGGACGGGCTGGATGGCTCTTTTTCTTAGCAGCTGCTGAATTTTTGCGGCTGCGGCCTCTCTCTGATTGGGTGGTACATCGGGGAGGTTCTTGGATTGGGGGACATGAAGTATTGGTATTTTGTACCCTCTGGATATGATGCGAAGCACCCAGCGGTCTGTTGTGATGGACTCCCATGCCGCTAGGTGTTTCGAAAAATGCCCCCGACTGCCTCCAGAGTGGAGCAGCCGGGCAACCCCTCAGGGCTGCTGCGCGGGCCACTCAGAGAAAGGTTCTCTGGACCCAAAGTTTCTCGGAGCCCCTCTGCCCCTGGGGCGATGTCCTCCCTGTCCACCTCTGCCACGGTACGACTGGTTGTCCGGAGCTGGTTGGGAATGTTGTGATTTCCGGAACCACATCTTCTTCTGACCCTTTTGGTTCCTTGAAAAGGACCGCTGGGGAGCAGAGAAGCAGACTCCGATGGCAGACAACGTCTTCCCGTCCTTCTCGCTCTGGACAAGTGTCTGGCGAACTGTTTTGCCAAATAGGGCAGAACCATCAAAATGGGCATTCGTGAAGGATGCTTTAAAGGGCTCCGCAAAGTCGCAATGACGGAGCCAGGCCTGACATCTCATGACTAGGCCTGCTCCGCTAGCCCTAGCGGCTCCCTCTGTGGCGTGGGAAAACAGCCGCATAGAGGTGTTTGAAATCGATCTCAGAGTGGCCATTCGGGTGGAGTACAATTGTTTGTCCTCCTCCGACATGGACTCAGGGGGGGATGCAGCGTATTCTTTGATAAGATCCCGCTGCATCCTGATGACATGTGCCATATAGTTCAAAGACCTTACTGAGAAGGTCGCTGAACTAAAGACTCACTTCCCTAAGCGATCCATCAAATGGGACTCTTTGCTCGGTGGATGGACTGAGGTACTTTCCTGAGCCAATTCCCTCTTTGTGGCTGCCGCCGTCAACATGGCATCTATAGGGGGCCCCTTACTCCAATGTGATCGGTCTGAGGGGGGGGCTAAGAATCCTATCTGGTCACTTCGGTATTGGCTCCATGGTGTCCGGATCCTTCCACGCCCTGGTGGCAATGAGGTCCACCAGGGGGTCGGCTGGAGGGGACACCCAAGAGGTAGACGGGCCTGCCTCGAATGCCTCCAGAAACATGGACTCGTCGGAGGAAGACTTGGTTGCAGACCACCCACCTCTGATTCTCAGCATCTCCATGATGTCTCCAAAGGAGACATCCTCAGGGGGCGATCTTGGGGAGCCTTCCCCTTCCTCCAAGTCCGTGTCCTCGGTTAAGGACTCAGGGGAGTCCACGTGCCTCCTTTTGCACTTATGCTTGCGGGGAGCTTCCTCGGGGGGACTGTCCGAGGAGGCCTTGCCAGCAACATCTTGTTCCAATGGAACTATCTGTGACATCGAAGCAGGATGTCCCTTTGGCCGGGTCATGGAAGCTTGGCCCAGCAGAGAGGGAGTGCAGGGAGGAGTCAATGCAAGGACCGGGGGTCCGGATGCTCTCAGCAGAGCCCTCTCCACAACATCGAAGGCCAAGGGAGAGCCACTCTCCAATGGATCTGAAAGTCGGCTCCCACTCGGATCCGATGAAGGGATCGGAGCCGGCACCGAGACTGTCGGATCCGAGGGACCAGTATGCTCCGACCTGGACGGAGCTGAGGGCACACTGAATCCCCCGGATCCAAAGCTCGGACCACGGCTCTGAAACATCAGATCTGACAGGCTCGAGGGCAGGGTCGGATCCGAAGTACCAAGTACTGTCGGCGCCAACCCACCCCCGGCTCCAAGACTGCTTGGCTCCAAGCGCTACGAACCCGGGTAGTGGGTCGGAGAAGGAGCAATTGGGTGGAAAAAAGGTGTCAAGCTCCCCCCTGGGGGCGGGGAGGCAAGAGCACCTCCCATCTGCAGCTGGGCCTGGATGAATCTTCGCATCATCCGGTCCAAGTCTGCATCGGATAAACTGAAGGTAGATCTCGAGGAGGCCACTGAGGCAGGCCTGGAATGTCACCTCGATGACCTCAACGGAGATCGGGTCTCCTCCTCCTCGGGCCCCAGGGAGAAACAAGGGGATCTGAGCTGAGGAGGAGGAGACCTAGAAGCAGTGGAGGGAGAAGCCCACTTAGCTGGCGGGGCCGAAACGGAGGTCTCAGCCCGCCGCTTGTGGTGCTTCTCCCTCCGTTTCTCCCTCCTGGCCTCCCTGTCCTCTGACACTTTGGTGGGAGTTTGAGTCCCGGACGGAGGCAGGGGGGCAGGAGTGGCAGCGACCACAGGCTGTGGTGGAGCCACGGGAGCAGCAGCGGAGGCGGGCGAATCCGGGGTAAAAGTCCCCCCAGGACCAGCTTCGACCTCCGCTCTTTCAGTGCCCTGGGGTTGAACGCTGCACAGATGGTACAGCCCGAGGTGAGTTGTTCAACCCCAAGGCACCGAACGCACCGAGTGTGGCCATCAGCCGGGGAGAGCCTATGGCCACACTCGGTACATTTAGAAAATATGGCTTTTGGGGCCTCAGCCATTACCACCTTTTTTTTTTTTTTTTTTTTTTAAGAAAAAGGAAAAGCAACTACACACACAGGCCCCAAAAGAAACGCAACACACACTCACACACTAACGACCAGCGAAGGGAGGGTACTAATTAAAAAATAAGGAACCTAACTCTGACACACTTTAAAAGATTAAACTAAAAGAGAAAATCCTGACGAGAAGTACTTAGAAAAAAATAACTTTTCTTCACTTATCTGACGAGCTCAACAAGGATCCAGCCATCCACAAGCGCAGTAAACTAGATCTGAGGTCATGGAGGGTTAGCAGGGGATTATGGGTGAAGGGAGGAGCTAGGAGCTCGGATCCATTAGCTTGAAACAAGTTGCCGGCTCGGATCCGATATCGGATCTGTAACCCACAGGTTGCTGACAAATGAACATCCTACTTCAGATTGTTATTTAAGGGATGTGCAGGAAAATAATACTGATTGCCTGGACATACCACTTTCTTTGTATGAGTGTATGAATGTGTGTGTGTATGTCTTTCATTTTTTTTATTCCTCTTCTGTTTCATTCTTCCCAGCTACCCCAGTGCCTACATCCATCACTGGGTCAGAGTCTGTACTACTGACCATGGATCATCTATGTTATAAAGCTGGGGACAGTGTAGAATCTAAGGGCATCTTTGGGGATTGTGCCATTGACTGCTTCCCCTGGCAATTATTTGTTGTCATTTATGACCTATACTTGGTATCCCCCATTTCCTTGCATTTGCCTGTTACTTCCAAGTACTACCACATAATGTGAAGCACTCCGCCCTACCGGGAATACCTAGATGAACGTCTTCCCCATCTGTGATAAACCTGTCCATTCTTTCTTGCCAGTTCCTCAGACACCCTAGTTGCTAAATGAATGCTGGTAACCTGGCCCATGATTAGCACTTTACCCCTCTAGAACATGGCTCTGGCCTATGTCTTTCATTATAGTATTAAGATGTAGCTATACTAGGGCAGATTGGGATTAGCCAATTTGAAGGGGTATTTCAGAGCTACATAGTTAAGACTTCTATACATAGCACAAGCAGAAAACTATAATTCAAAGTGGAAAGGGATGATGATGAAATGGGGGAAGCTCAAAAAACAAGGAGAGACTGGGATTTTGGATGTAGATCTTAAAGGAGAACAACAATAATCATACAGAATATTATATCCATAAAATAAAAGAAAGTATTCTAAGAACTAAACCAACACAGGAATAGAGAAAGGCGATTCTGCCAATAGGGATGACTGCAATTAGGGATACAGACAATAAGGCAAAAGGGGGCTGGAATTTACTGGAGAAAACTGGCAAAGGAACCAAGGTATTGGGAGCAGATAACTACACAGGGAAAGATGATAGAATGGGAGGATGCCAATAATTTATTTGGACTGCAGGTTAGAGATTGCCTTTCCTTTCAGGGATTGATATCAGAGTATAGGCAAAGAGAAAGAAATAGGGGGGTCCAAAATGAAAGACCAGCACTGGTAGAATTTTTAATAGACTCTAGAATGAGAGTCATGGCTTAGTGGTAGGTCATACAGACTAGTGTTACCAAAGTCCTGGGTTCGAGACTGGCAGTCAGAATTTATTGGGGTTGGGAGGGTGGCCTAATGGTTAAGGTGTTTGCCTTGCAAACACAAAGGTGCAGGGTTGGAGTCTCACAAGGAATAATTGGCTAGGCTTAAAATGGCTCGCAAGGGCAGTTAGCCTAGTACTAATCTATGAACAGAAGTTGCCATTAAAAAAGGAATAATTAGTAGAGCATATAAAATTTTGCATGATTATAAGCATCAATCAGAGAAGGTTAGAAAAGATTGGGAAGAGAGACTGGATAAGCAATTCACAAAGAAACAATGGGAGGATATATATGTATGTCTCCCAAATGTGCAACAAAATCTAGAAGATTTAGGATTTTTGCCTGGGGATGTACACATAGATATTTTTATACCCCAAGAAGACTCCAGAGAATTTTTCCTCAAGCAGACAGCAAATGTTGAAGGTGTGAAGGGGAGGATAGAGGTAACTGGGAACATATTTTCTGGGAATCCAGTAAGTTGGTTGACGTTAAGGATTCTCTACGAAATGCACTGTTGGAGATGCTGGGTGAGCAGATTGGTCTGACAAGGGAGATGATTTTTCTGAGCTATGATACAGAATCAGAAATGCTTAGACATGATAAGGCTTTGCTGTGTCTAATGATGCTAGCTGCCAAAAAAGCAATTACTAGAAAATGGAAGTCACATCTAAACCAACTATACCAGATGTAGTGAATATAGTAACAGAGATAAAACAACTGGAATTGAGAACTTTAGAAAAGGGGAGGAACAAACTACATAGGAAAAATGGAAATTGTGGGAGCAATGTATACAAGGAAGGAATGAGGTTTAAAAGGTGGAAGGACTTAAATGTTATGTAATGTTTGAGTGAGAAAGACTGAGTAGATTATAAGTGGTGTATAATATTTACAACTGTGACAGTGACAGTATGATTTGTGATGTAAAATGCTTGCAACTAAGACTGTATCAGTGTGGTTTGTTTTCATTTATATGAATGTATGATTACCTATGTAGTAAGGGATAGTTTAATAATGATGTTTCTTGTTTAAAAAAGAGACAGGACTTGAATAACTTGCGTTGCTTAGGTTATATGACATATAGCAGTATATGTGAAGTATAATGTTTGTTATGTTAATATAGTTTGATTACTTTTATATGAATGTAAATTTGTCTATGTCACAAGGACTAATTCAAAAAAGGTGTTTGGGGAAAAAAAGGTAAAGGAACTATTAGAAGCTCTCATCATAGCCAAGATTCTTTTGGTAGACATCCTCTGAATCATTTCCATTTCATATCTACCCTCTTTGTTTACTAAGTTCAATTCCTGAATTCCATATTCTACTACTGGTCTAACAACAAATGTAAAAAAGGTGACATAATGAAAGGGTTCTTGTTAGAGATAGATACACTATAATATGGCCCCACTTTTTCTGATTGTCTTCCAGATTATTTGATTAATATGCCCCTCTAAGATCATTGTAGTATCAGAATGAATCCCAAGTCATTGCAGCATATGCGTTTGAGTAATGCTGGAAAGAAATGTACATCAAACTAAATCAGACTATAGATTTCCTAAAACAGTACTTCATATCTTCCAAATGTCACTTTCCTGTAAAGCTATATGCATTTTATATGAGTTTTTTTGATAATATTAAAACTTGTTTTCTGCAGCATAGCCGGAACCAAGTGAAGAATGTCCTGAAAACTTTGACTAATAAGAACATGCCAACATAATTTTGGCCATACTTTTTGCAAGCTGGAAGCCAATTTTGTTTTGCTTTATAGTTTAATTAGTGTTTTGCTGCCTTGAAATGTATCCTCTAGTGTTCATATCTGGTCTTATTAGAATAATATAGCATTTTGGTGAAAATATACAAAGTAGCAATCCAATGCTAGATGACAGAATTGCAAAAATCTCAACAGCAACCATATATTTCCCCTTTGTACTAATGTAAGCTGGAACAAATGTCAACCAAACGCTTACGAAAACAATCATGCTGAATGTGATAAATTTGGTTTCATTGAAGCTATCTGGCAAGTTTCTTGCAAGAAAAGCTATTATTAGGCTTACAGTTGCTAATATGCCTAAATATCCCAGCATGCAATAGAACATGAATACTGAACCTTCATTACACTGAATCACAATTTTCTCTGGAAACTTTTTCTCAGTCTCTGAGAAGGGTGGAGAAACAGATATCCACACAATACATATAATAAACTGAAACACAAAACAACAAAATATTGAACAAAATGATGTCTTTGATCCAACCAAGTTCTTCAGATGACTTCCTGGTTTTGTTGCATTAAAAGCAATCACTACAGTAACAGTCTTAGCAAGAACAGCAGAAACACAGATAGAAAAGAATATACCAAATGCTGGTTGTCTGAAAATGCAAGTTTCATTCTTTGGTGGACCAATAAATATTAAAGCAGTCAATAAACAAAACAGGTTACTTATAAGGAGAAAGTAACTGACTTCCCGGTTATTTGCTTTGACAACTGGTGTATCATGATGTTTGATAAAGATGCACAGAACCCCCACAGGCATGAGTGAGAAAACAACAGCAATCACAGCTAGTGATGTACCCAGGGGGTCCTCATAGGAAAGGAACTCAAGATACTTTGTAATGCAGAAATCATTCTCTGTATTTGGCCAGTAATCCTCTGGACATTTTATGCAAATACCTGCAATGAAAAAAAAAAAAACAGAAAAAAGCGATGTATTCTAAGAGTCATCCATTAAGTAGCATTGCTTTTTCCATGTAACCTTTCTATGAATCAATATTCTCCATATAATGGTGTTTGTTATTATTACATAATAATGGGAGAGCACTACATAAGATGTCAACAAAACTGTCTGAAATCAAACTGATGTCATTAACAGTAACAAAATTAAATTCTATGTGATCTGTAAATGTCATATAAATGAAACTTCCAGAAAAGTCAAGTACAGATTTTTATGTTTTTACTTGAAAAGAGAACTTCCTTAACTATATGACAAATTACAAGATCAGCTGTATGATTATTTATTAATAATCACTGAGTATAGAGAATTTCCCCTTGTAAAATATAGTATTATTTATTGGGATTTTGTACATTTTTTCTGTTTAATGAGTTTTTAGGAAGTCAGTTTCAATTTATTTATTTATTTATTTATTTATTTATTTATTTATTTATTCCACATTTGTTTACCAAGTTAGTCCAACTTGAGTTTGCAATCAAACCCATTTTCAGTGGAGTCCCAAGGGGAAAAGCCCTGTCAAGCATAAGTAAAGATAAAGTGACATTATACAAATATTAAATAACAATCCCAATACAAAATAATTGTAAAAAAGAAAAGGTTATTAACTATTTGCATTGCATTGATAGTAAGTAACCCATTTGCAGTGGAGACCCAAGGGGAAAGAGCCCCAGCAAACATAAACAAAGATAAACATACAGGACAAAAACTATTAAAAATAACAATGCAAATATGAAATTAATTACAAAGAGAAAAACAAAAGAAAAATGTATGAACATTAAGAGTTGCACTGATAGCAGTGGTCTAAATTTACTACATATAAGAGTAAAAACAAAAAGATAATGGTTGCTCAAAAGAAGGAAAATGTACAGACATTGATAGGAAGTGGAGGAGGAGGAAAGATAAATAGTGTGGAGAATGGGAGGGGGGAGAGAAACGAGGGGACTATAGTAGGGCTATAGTAGTAGAGCTGAGAAATTAGGAGGTTAGTTTAAGCAGAAGTTTCTAAGAGAGAAAGAAAGTTAGGAGATGCAACAGGTTATACTGTAGGACAGACACATTTTAAAGTAATATAATTTACCTAGTGTTTCCTCAATAACTCAGAGCAGACTATCTATTTGACACAAAAATATGAATTAAGATATACTAAATATAAAGCAATATTATTTTAGTTTGACTGTATCCATGAAAGCAATTAAACAGAAACTTAATGCTATGAAATAATACTAAAAGCTTTCACTTTGTGTATATGAGATAAATACAGTTGCAGTGCACATTGTTTTCTACACAGTCTCGCTAACCAGACCAGCATAGACTGCTACCTTCTGTGAAGATAAACATTGCCACCTTATTTTCTTATGAATATTCAGAAGCAGAGAGACAGATTACCTAAAGGGCAAAAACTTAAACCCATTAAGATTACTCTATTTTTTTCCTGAAATGGTATTTCTTTTTTCGAAGTAATTACCACATACATATTTTTGAATTGACACTGCAGTACTATTATCCACTCTGTTCTTTTGTCCGGCATTAACCTATGTTTACTTTAACATCTTTTTGTGACTGCTGAATTATAGTGCTGCATTATTTATTGATTTATGAGCCACAGCTGATATGTAGGACTGTGAGCAACACTCTGCTTATGATGTATCTCAGTATCCATAGACTTCTTATTTAATAAATGAAAACAAAAAAACATTGACTCCTGAATACGAACATAACAGTATGCCCATAGGTAGTTATTAGGCATGCTGTACTGGAGACCATTAATGATTCTAACCAAATTTCCCAATTGTCCTAAAGTAGTTAACTGACTTGCCTACACTCATACAATAGCCAAAGGTAGGCTGAAGGAATCAAACCACTGACTACAGAAGATAGCTTATTAACAGCTAACAGATTTTTCTGACAACACAGATATCTTCTATTATACATTAGTTGTGTGCTTGCTAATACCATTTTATATATTGCAAAGACACATTGATCCCAGAATAAACACCAAGAAGATGAATTCCCAGAAATTCTTACATGTGATATCCTCATTAAACAATGTGAACATCTTCAAAATATTACCATGGGCAAGTCTAAAATCATTTTGAGTTTATGATGTTTTGTCATTTCTTGTCAGCATTAGCAAATAATCAGGGACAGTGGTTACATTTAAGTATTAATTTGTATTTGATATAGAGGAGTGCAGGCTGGTCCCGTAGTGGATATAATATTAAGAAACAACACTCTGAGATTAAAAGAATAGCACGTGAAATGTTACTTTTCCTAAAGACCAAAAGAACTTTCTATTTACCTATTTACAAATAGGAAAGAATTGTTTTAGAACTGTCAGTATTTCACTTTTTAAAAAAAGACTTAACTTGCACTCTGAACATTTTATTTTTATGGCCAGTTGTAACAGGTTAGGCTTATGTTATTCTCAAGATTTTCTGATTATTACAAAGATGTCACTTCATTTTAATTGGATATTCATAAGTTTTTTTTTAAACTGACAAACACTTTATCTTTTACATCAAATGCTTCTAACAGTTTGTCTTAGATACGTTTTATCTAAAATAACTAATATGTGATACAGTCTAGAGGTGCATGTTTAGTAAAACATTACATGAAGACACATTTGGCCATGTAGTGGATCTAAGACAACATAGAGAGTACATATGTTCAGAGGCTCATAGGAGGTTATGGTTTACTATTAAAAGGTTGAAATTCATACGGTCTAATGTTCATTTGATCAATCCATATGGTCGACATATGAGTATTTAGTTGTTCATTTAGTCGACAGGAAGTGCATGCAAATTACCTGTCGACATTATGTTGGCAACAGAGCAAGGATATGCCCTTGTCAGCACTATTGTGCGATCTCAGAGTTGTAATATATAAGTGGCAGGGAGTGTGGGGGACACAGCCCTCCACTGGAGGGTGCACCCTGCAAAAACACTACTGTCAGAGCTGCAGGTGTTTTTCAACCATTTAAACTTTGACATTTTGTTTCAGTATTTTGAACGTTTGGTGTAATGACTTTTGACGTTATGACTGTCGATCATGTGAATTTCAACCTTTGATAGTACACCAGAGGTTATAAGGCTAATGGCCCTAGGGCCTTTACAAGCCTAGCCATGTTACACCTGTGTTCACTAACTGGCCTTGGTTAGATGGTCATTATTCAGAAAACATATATAAGCATGCACAGTTATTTAACCCGAGCTCTGGCCGGCTAACATCTAGCTGTATTCAGCTGGACGTATAAGAGAATTTAAGTACCTTTTATCTGCACTTTTTTCAAATAATACAGCATTTTAATTTATTTATTTGTGATGCATTGAATATTAACTGAACTGGTAGTTTTGACTCTGTTTTTTTAGTTAGGGCTTGCTAGATTTTATTGCCAGTTAGAATTCCTGCTTAGACAGTAATTGCAGTCTGGGGTAGTCTCATTCATTGATATTCTGTTACTGCCTATTTAAGTGGTACATTTTAGAATATTTTCTGCTTAAAACTTGAGCTTTGACCAGCTAAGATCTAGCTGTATTCAACTGGACGTATAAGAAAATTTAAGTACCTTTTATCTGCACTTTTTTCAAATAATACAGCATTTTAATTGATTTATTTGTGTTGCATTGAATATTAACTGAACTGGAGGTTTTGACTCTGTTTTTTAGTTAGGGCTTGCTAGATTTTATTGCCTGTTAGAATTCCTGCATAGACAGTAATTGCAGTCGGGGTAGTTTCATTCATCGATATTCTGTTATTTCCTATCTAAGTGGTACATTTTGGAATATTTTCTACCTAAAACCACAGCTTTGGCCGGCTAAGATCTAGCTGTATTCACCTAGACGTATAAGAGAATTTAAGTACCTTTTATCTGCTCTTTCTTCAAATAATACAGCATTTTAATTGATTTATTTGTCTTGCATTGAATATTAACTGAACTGGAAGTTTTGACTCTGTTTTTTCAGTTAGTGTTTGCTAGATTTTATTGCCTGTCAGAATTATTGCATAGACAGTAATTGCAGTCAGGGGTAGTCTCATTCATTGATAGCCTGTTAATGCCTATTTAAGTGGTACATTTTGGAATATTTTCTGCTTAAAACCTGAGCTTTGGCTGCGTAAGATCTAGCTGTATTCAAGTGGATGTATAAGAGAATTTAAGTGCCTCTTATCACACTTTTTTCAAATACTACAGCATTTTAATTGATTTAATTTTTTTGTATTGATTATTAGCTGAACTGGAAGTTTTGACTCTGTTTTTTCAGTTAGGGGTTGCTAGATTTTACTGCCTGTCAGAATTATTGCATAGACAGTAATTGCAGTCAGGGGTAGTCTCATTCATTGATATTCTGTTACTGCCTATTTAAGTGGTACATTTTGGAATATTTTCTGCTTAAAACCTTAGCTTTGGCCGGCTAAGAGCTAGCAGTATTCAACTGGATGTATAAGAGAATTTAAGCACCTTTTATCTGCACTTTTTTCAAATAATACAGCATTTTAATTGATTTATTTGTGTTGCGTTGAATATTAACTGAACTGAAAGTTTTGACTCTTTTTTTCAGTTAGTTCCCCACCCACCCTCCATGGTTTTGTTTTGGTGTTAATCTTGGTGGCTTTGAAACTGCCCGGCCCTCTTGTAAATTTGTGTTTGGATACTCCTTCTGGGCCCATCTCATTTGTTCACTCAACTGAGTGCAGTGAGATCATATTCTGATTTCAGGCACTCTTACTGTGTACAAAGAGAGCATCTGGGAAAGAAAAAAAAATTAAGCTTGTTACCTGCCTTTCCTGTAAGTGTTCTAGACTCTTTGTAGGCTTCTGAGCCCCAAGCCTTTCTGTGTTGGACTCAAGCATTCTAGCTTATTTTTGTTTCTTAGAACTAGCCAGTTTTCTAGTTTCAACACTCAAATTTGTTTCTTTGAACTCAGCACTTGTTCAGAACTCCTTGTAAGCACTAAATAAGCTGCAAATTACTACAGCACTCAACTTTCCTCACTTGTCTAGAGGAAATCAGTTGTTAGTACTTAATAAATAAGCACCTATCCAGGCATGTCTAAGGGTCAGCTTCTGGTGAGTTATCCTGTCTACCTGATGAATCTGGGCATCTTGGGGCAATGCAGCAATTGCCTCATGTATACAGACAACCCTCTCCACCTACCACCCAACACTACAACCTGTGAGAGACACACTTAAATAGCCAAACTGGAAAGCTCTCTTCACCCATGACTGGACTAGACAGTCAAGAGGAGAAGGTAAACACTTGCACCACACCACACTTATCACATAGTCCCTCAAAACCTACACCACCAAAACACACACATAGAAACACAAAACACACACCTACATTCACGGAGGCTCTCAATAAAAACCTGCCCAAGCATCACGAACCTCCAAAGCAGAAACGCAAGCAAACTCCACACCCCCAACACAACCCAAATGACACATAGTCCACAAACTCAGTGTGCCACTCAACCACAGCCCATAAGGCATAACAACGTACCAAACACTCTAGTCATAGGTGACTCTATAGTCAGGCACACTGATGTTCCACTCACCAGCCTAAATGAGGAGAAAGTTACTGTCAGCTGCCTGCCAGCTGCCAGGATCCACCACATAATGCACGCACTCAGGTCACTCCACAACAAGTACAAATATGACAATGTCATTCTCCATGTTGGTGTGAATGACCTGAGACGTACCTCCCTGGACTACATGAAAAGAGACATGGTGGATCTCTCTGATCTTGTAGTGCAGGCAGGTATGACCCTAGCCCTGAGTAGCATCCTGCCATCACCCAGAATGATACCACAGTACAAGGACAAAATGATTGACTTCAACAATTGGCTAAGCTTCTGATGTCATTCTAAGGGGATCCAGTATTTGTCTGCCTGGGATGACATGATCGACAGACCACAATGCTTTGCCAGAGATGGCCTGCACCTGTCGCCCTTGGGATTCCGGATACTGGCTAAGGCTCTTACCACCCCTATAGTGCCTTTTTTAGGCAAGGTTCAAATGACAAAATCACCACCATAACAGGTACAAGCAAGCAAAATCTGAGGGTAATGCTACTCAATGCTAGAAGTCTAAACCTCAAAATGCACTCACTCGAGGCACTCTTTAAAATGGAGAATATTGACATCTGTGCAGTGACAGAGACCCGGTTCAAAGCTCCAGAGAGCACCCCTGCATTAACAGGCTATAATTCATACTGCACCTTTCGGCCACCTAACCCGGAATGAAGTACTAAAGGTGGAGGCATGTCCATATTCATTAAGGATATCCACACCCCCAGGCTAGTTGCACAGCATAATGCATCCGAGATTATCCAAGTGCAACTAACTCTGGGCAAGACCGCAATCCAAATTGTAGCTTGCTACAGACCCCGCACCATGCCCCAGGATTCCCACTCCTCATTTCTTTATACATTGGAAAGTATTAGGGTACAACCCAACACCCTAATAATGAGTGATTTCAACTACCCCACCATTAACTGGGAAAACTACTCATGTACCAACTCTTTTGCTTAATGTTTTCTGGAATTCATAAATTCCAACGCCTTGGATCAACTTATTCATACCCCCACCAGGGACAGCAATATTCCACACCAGAGGTCAATTCCTCGTTGGTCAGATTCGACCAAAAGCTAATCACCCTAGACATCCACATCCCGCGCCCACCCCCAATTAAGGAAACTACCATAAAAAACTTCTCCAAAGCCAACTTTACACTTTTTAAAACAGAAGTGGCAAACTTCATGACACCTATGCAGATGGATAATAGAGGTACGACTGCTGAATCTTACACAAATGCACTTTATAAGCACTTACACGAGTGCATGGATCATGCTATCCCTAATAGATCCAAAGTGCTATCCTCCAAAAAAAGGAAGTCAATCTGGTGGTAAGAAGCTGAGATCCCTCATAAAATCCTCCAAAGCTAGGTACGAAAACAAAATTGCCACTGATTCTAAAGACAACCACAAAGCCTTCTATAACTATGATAATGAATCTCAATGGAAACACTCAGATCTGCTCTGAGTTACAGCACAATGGCACTAAATATACAGAACCAACTGATATTGCCAACATCCTGGCAGATAGGTTCACTGCTAACTTTACCCCTCTCTCACCCCCTAGAGGGCCCATCTCTATACCGGAAGAATGCAAAGTTCCTGTAATCACAGCTGCACAGGTAAAAAACATACGCTCCAAAGCCAAGAACACAGCATCCATGGGACCTGACAATATCCCAGGCTGAGTTCTACATGAACTACAGAATGAAATGGCACCCTACCTAAGTACCATATTCAATCATAGCCTCACCACAGACTTTGTGCCCACTGAATGGTGCACCATGATGGTTATCCCACTCCACAAAGGGGGAGTCATGATGGACCCTGGGAACTACCGCCCCATTAGCCTGATGAGCCTGGTCTGCAAGGCCATGGAACATATCATCATGGAACTCATAAACAAAGACATTGGTAATCTCCAAACTCTGGACCCTACCCAGTTCGAGTTTGTAAAATGCAGATCACGTCTCCTAAACCTGATTGACTTCTTTGAAGCAGTCACCAAAGCCATAGATGATAGTAGGGTGGTTCACACAGCTTATCTAGATCTCGCCAAGGCTTTCAACATCATCCCCCACTCTGGAATTATAGATAAGCTGACTAAACTAGGTATAAATCCCTATGTCAGAAGATGGGTTGCCAAATGGCTCACAGACAGAACCCACACTGTGAAAGTAGCAGACTCCAAATCCAACTTCAGGCCAGTGACAAGTGGAGTACCACAGGGTTGAGTCCTGGGTCCTCTCCTGTTTGGTATCTACTTCCCTGAAGTACAGGCTAACACAGAAGGTGTTTGCCTAACAAAGTTTGCAGATGACTGAAAACTAGGAGCCATAATTGAAACTCCTAACGATGTGGACATACTACAAAGGGCCTCACTGAGACAGATACTTGGTGTCAAAGCCATGTCCTGAAGCTCAATGCCAAAAAGTGTATTGTTATCCCCTTTGGTACAAACTCTGTACCCATGAACTTCCACATAAGTGGTAGTCTACTTAATGCTGAAAGTGTGATAAGAGACCTTGGGACACAGGTGGACAGTAGTCTCTCCTTTGATAATCACATCGCCACAGTGGTCAGGAAATCCTTCTACATGGCTCACCTCATCACAAAAGGTTTCTCATCCAGAAAAAAAGAGGTCATTGTTCCCCTCTACTCATCACTCATTAGACCCATTATAGATTACAATGCCCCTTTTGGTATGTACCTCACAAGACATCTACAACAACTGGAAAGGCCACAGAAATACCTCACAAAGAGGATTACTGGCCTCAAACAGATGCCCTACGCAGACCGTCTCAAGAAACTTTCCAGCTTTACTCCGTCGCATATCACCTACTCAGAGGCGATCTCTGCCTAACATACAAAGCTATGTCAAACCCAGAGCTGTTGGACATGCTCCACTTAAAGAAATCCCAGTCCCTCTGAGCTACATGCTCTAGGGATCTAAACCTTGTCACCACAATAAACAGAACATGCTGGAGGGATAGATTCCTGTGACCGAGACTTCCCATACTCTGGAACAGACTACCTATCTATGTCAAACAGAGCTCCCCATTAGCACTCTTCAAGAAAAATATTGATGATTGGATGGGAAATAGGAAATTCACCCCAGGGATCACTTCTGTGGCTCTGCTCGACAGGGGCACAGGAAAATAATTTTCTTGGGTGGCGAAAGCCAAGCTACCTTTTTGGCTAGGCTTGTATAGGCCCAGGGATTGCTTCTGTGGCTCTGCTCGACAGGGGCACAGGAAAATAATTTTCTTGGGTGGCGAAAGCCAAGGTACCTTTTTGGCTAGGCTTATATAGGCCCTAGGGCTAATAGCCTAGTACCTACCTATGAACCTATGAACAAACCAGGAAATTCACATTTCAGGTCTACTGTGCATATCACAAATAAACATTACTTATGGGTGATTTTAAACATATAGCTTTAAATAAAAAATGCATTAGGTGGTGCTAGAATTGTTGCATTAAAACAGTAGGTCACTGCACATTACTGTCTATTGAGATAAGAGACCTTGGTCTTGGAGCTTGTGCTATCATAAATGAAGATCTGCTGGCCTTTCTGTGATCTGAAGCAGACACACAAAACATACACAAATATCATGATTACAGTTGTTATAAAGAATAAACTCTGAGACTACAAAACTGTAAGCAATGATGAACACACAATACAATCCTAGATAAACTAGCTGTATCAGCTTATCATGTGTAATGGGACATGCCAACCTGACCCTTGACTGTATTATAAAATTTGCATTCCAAAGTCATGATGGGATTTGAAAACACATTTTCACTACAGTTCATTGACCCATTTCAATCTTAACACCAGCACAAGGCATTAAAGTGACTGACTGCAAGTCTGAAAATTTTAATATGCAATAAAATATATATTAACATATTTTTTCTTATAAGTTACCTAAATAAAAGCATGACTCTTTAAGAATGTGGGCTAGGTTATTTTAGCATCTAGTAGCAACACAGCTGTATCAATATGAAACTATATCTTTGTCTTCCAATTAGCCTAATTAAACATATTTCATTATTAAAATTTATATATATATATATATATATATATATATATATATATATATATATATACATACATACATATATATATATATATATATATATATATATATATATATATGTATATGAATAATTACATTAAACTAAGAAAAGCTCACAGCATGAATTCATAACTGAAACTGCATGTTGCTAATTAAATGATGCATAGCTTCTCCTCTTTACAGATTTGAAAAAGTTCCTAGCTAGTCAGTCTCTGATCCACCATTATGTACCATAAGCTGTGATATCAGTGGTCTTAATACAACTTCTGTCAGTGGTTGCCATGCCCAGCACACATCGCAAGCACTGACCAAGAGGAGCAGAAGTGCCTCAGCAGCTGGGTAAGGGTTCTGTCCAGAGGTGCTGTAAATTGCAATTAATGCCTGCAAGATAACAGATACTGGAATATGTGAGTAGTATTGCTGGCACATCCAACCGGGGGTTAACACTAAAACTTCTCTTTGATTAAAAAAAAATCAACAGAAACTGAGACCAGAAGAAGGGTTAATGGCCATCACTATTCTGCCCACAGATGCTGTAAATTGCAAGCAGTGCCTGCAAGATAACAGATACTGGAATATGTGAGTGGTGTTGATGGCACATCCAACCCATGGTTAACACTAAAACATCTAAAATCAACAGAATAAGATCAGAAGAGGGGTTAATGGCAGTCACCTCAGCAGCTGGGTAAGGGTTCTGCCCACAGGCAGTGTAAATTGCACTTCTTGCCTGCAAGATAACAGATACTGGAATATGTGAGTGGTGTTGGTGGCACATCCAACCTGTGGTACCAGAGCCGGATCATGATCAAATGGGAGCCTTGGCAGGTTAATGGATCAGGCTCCCCCCCACACACCCACACAGAGCAGAGCAGGCCAGCAGCCCCCCAGACATTTCAATATCCATTACTTGACTGTTATTCCCAAGTTAGCAAAAACACTGTTCAAACCTGTCAGAGTGCATACTACTGTATTCTTTACTTCTCCAATGATTACAGATATTTGGATTTAATTTAAAACCTTTATTACAAATTTTATAGTGCAAGCATCAATAACCATTTGCTAAACAAAACAATACAGTCTCACAAGGAAAACAGACTTAGCATGAACACTAAATTTCTCTTCTCATGAAATGCACATTCATTGAAATAGTACTGAAACCCACATTCAAAAAAATACATCTGACCAGTGGTGGATTAAGTTTATCTTTTTCAAACCATATGCTACTTGCACACATTTTTTGGACCATGCATGCAAGCATGCATTCTTTCACTCACCTTCTTGACTGTATTAAATTATATTTCTTATATAATACAGGAACACTTGTTAGAGTGCATTTTAAATTTGTAGTTTTGAACATTTTTCCAGTAAGCAATGAAACAAGCAGTATGAACCAACCTTACAAAACTATCAATTTCAGAACATTTCAGCCATAAAAGGCTACTCAAACTTCTGTCATTAAAATCCATGAATGTCAGTCAATATGCACAATCTCCGCAGAAATAAAAGTCATCTGAATAATTCCACATTAAAGAGATCTGTAACTAATGAAGAGGTTGGTACTGGCAAACACACACCCACAGATACACACACACACACACACACACACACACACACACACACACACACACACACACACACACACACACACACACACACACACACACACACACTTCTTGTCTGTTTTATTCTGCTGACAGAAGCAGCAGGAACATCTTGTGTGAGTTTAAATTCCATGTGCGGAAACAAAGAAGCAACAGAAGGCGTATGCTTTGACGCAGACAGGAATGTAAAACTGCACTGCATGCACAGATGCAGCGGGCATTCTTAAAGAAGTTGGGAGGGTGGCTTAATGGCTAAGGTGTTTGCTTACAAGCACAAGGTGTAGCGTTTGAGTCTTACAAGGGATAATTGGCTAGACGTAAAATGGCTCGCAAGGCCAGTTAGCTTAGTACTAAACTCTGAACTACTATGAACCTATGAAGAATGTCCTTAAAGAAGGCACGTAATTTATTTTTTTGGTACTTGCGTATTATCGCAACCAGATTTATAAAGTCTTTGCAGACCCATTTTTAGGTTAGGCAATGTGTTTCTGCCGAAAATAGACAAATTATCGCACTTTACAAATCTGGTTGCGATGATACGTAAGTACCATTTTTTTAATTAAAAATTAAATGTTGTGGCAGCACACGCAGCCAGCTGGCCCTTCCCAGCCAGTGGGCCCTAGGAAACTGCCTAGGTCAACATGTGCTGGATCTGGCTCTATACAATACTAGAGATTACATAACAAGAAGGATAACAACATATCAATGACTGTTTTCTTTAAAAGAACAATAATGTTGTTTATTTATTCAACATTTGTTAACCAGGAAAGTCCATCTTGGGCAAAACCTGTTTTCAGCAGAGGCCTGAGGAAGAACACTGCAGACACAGGTGTTTGGAATGTGTGAGGAAGAAACTGCAGTACCCAGAGGAAACCCACACAAATGCAGGGAGAACATGCAGACTCTGAATAGAAGGCACCCCAGCTGAGAATCAAACTAGAAAACCTCTTGTTGTGAGGCAACAACTTTAACCGCTGCACCACTGCACAACCCATGCATGACTGTCACAGGGGGACCCAATCACATAATCACCATAGCAAACAGGACAGTAACAGCATTATAGACTTTCTTTTTGGAAGCAATACATATACTATACATGAAAGGGATGAAAATTCCTCATCATACTGGAATTGCATATGGTACGAAGTGTAGCCTGATAAATGCTGATAGTGGAATATAATCTGCTGTTTGATAAATGGGAAAAACGTTATTGTATTTATCAGTAGGAGTCAATGAGACAAAGGCTACTTGTTCACATAGAGAATTTCACAAAATATGAATTCTGAGTACACGGTGAATTGTCTAAAGCAGAGTTGGATCATGGCCAAATGGAGTCCTAGTCCAAGGAATGGACTGCCCCTCCCAAGCCATAACAATATACCATTGTATACAATAAGAGGAGAAAGCTGTTACATGATAGAGCAAAATCCATAAAAGAGAAGACACCTTTGATCATTATTAGTAAAAAAATACGAGCACTCATAAAATCATCCAAGGCCAACTTTGAGAGAAAAATTGCCATAGATTCAAAAGACAATCATAAGGCCTTCTTCAGCTATGTTAGAAACCTGGGTGGAAACTCCCAGATATGCTCAGAATTAGTCCAAAATGATACAAAAATCACTGAACCCACAGACATTGCCAACATACTGGCAGACGGGTTCAGTGCAAACTCACCCTCCCCAAAGGAGATAACTATCCTAGCAGTGCAGCCTCCCCAGACATCTCCAATGTGCAAGTGAAAGCTGCTCTCTAAAGCTAAAACACAGCATCAATGGGACGGATGGTGTCCCCGGCTGTGTGCTACATGAACTCAATGAGGAACTAAACCCGCACATAAGGCAGCTGTTTAATCTTAGCCTTACCACAGGATACGTGCCCAAGGAGTGGCGTATGGCAACTGTGGTCCCACTCCACAAAGCGGTGCCTCTGGACCCTGGTAATTACTGCCCCATAAGCTTAACAAGCCTGGTCTACAAAGCTATGGAGAGGATCATAATGGAACTCATAAACAAAGACATAGGGGACTTGCAGACATTGGACCCGACCCAGTTTGGCTTTGTCAAGGGCAGATCATGCCTTTTGAACTTGGTGGACTTCTTCGAAACAGTCACCAAGGCCATTGATGAGGGAAAGGCAGTCCATACAGCCTACCTTGACCTTGCAAAAGCTTTCAACACAATACCCCACTCAGGTATTATAGAGAAACTCACCAGCTTAAATGTAAACCCATATGTCACAAGATGGGTTGCAAACTGGCTAAAGGACAGAACCCACAGGGTTAGAGTAGCTGGCGCCATGTCAGACTCCAAGCCGGTCACAAGTGGTGTCCCACAGGGCTCAGTCCTTGGCCCCCTGTTGTTCGGCATCTACTTCTCAGAAGTACAGGCTAACATAGAAGGACTATGGCTGACAAAGTTTGCAGATGACTGCAAACTGGGAACCATAGTAGAAAGTACATCGGACACAGATATCCTTCAGAGGGGTCTCACGGAAACTTATAGCTGGTGCCAGAGCCATGGCCTGAAGTTAAAT
This sequence comes from Protopterus annectens, assembly GCF_019279795.1. Taxonomy (NCBI): domain Eukaryota; kingdom Metazoa; phylum Chordata; order Ceratodontiformes; family Protopteridae; genus Protopterus; species Protopterus annectens. The sequence goes on from NC_056726.1 coordinate 1,128,511,595, forward strand.
GCCAAAAAATGTATAGTCATACCCTTCGGGAAAAACAAGGTAACCCCAAACTACCATATAGGTGGCAATCCACTAAGCACAGAAGAGGTTATCAGGGACCTGGGGACCCAGGTTGACAGTGGCCTTTCTTTTGACACTCACATTGCTAAAGTGGTTAGAAAAACCTTCTACATTGCCCACCTGATCATGAAGGGATTCACATCCAGATCAAGTGAGGTCATTGTTCCCCTGTACTCTTCACTTATCAGACCAATGATTGAGTACAATGCCCCATTCGGGATGTATCTCACCCGACACCTGCAGCAATTGGAGAGACCCCAAAGCTTCCTCACCAAAAGGATAAAGGGACTCCAAAATCTGTCATATGCTGCCAGACTGAAGAAACTCCAGCTGTATTCAGTCGCATACCGTCTGCTCAGAGGTGACATGTGCCTGACATACAAGGCCATGTCCAACCCGAATTAATGGACATGCTCCACCTCAAAAATCCAAATCTACCAGATCCACTAGAGCAAGCGACTTAAACCTTAGCACGGATATAAATAGGACATGCTGGAGGGATAGATTTGTCACCCAGAGACTCCCTATATTGTGGAATAAAATCCCAGTCCATGTGAGGCAGAGCACCTCGCTGGCTCTGTTCAAGAGAAATCTTGACTGGTGGATGGGAGATCGTAGGTTTACCCCGGGAATCATCTCTGTGTCATTGCTGGACAGAGGCACAACAAACTAATGGGCACAGTATTTTTTAACATAAGGGGTGGCGTAAGCCACAAAAACTCTGGGCTAGGCTTATAAATGCCTTAGGGCAGATAGCCTAGTATAAACCTATGAACCTATGAACCTATGAACCTATTACTTGTCTGTCTCTTTCTAATTATTAAACAGTGTTCACATCTGTCACTATGCAAACTATTTTGTTCTTTTACTTTCACAATCATCACAGAGATTTAAGTTTAATTTAAGCCTTAGTGAAACTTTTGCAGCAAAAACAATGAAAGTAATTTGATGAATAAAACAAAACACTCACACTACAAACAGATTTAGCATGAACAGCAGTAAACTTGACTTCCTTTGAAACTCCCAGTTATTAAAAATGCATCTGGTAACCCATTAACCTACAAGATATCTGCAGAGATTCACAGTCAAATAGCATACAGTGAAGCATTAGTTAGTAGCTACCTGAAGTGTGCAGAGATTCAAAAGACAAATGTGTAATGCAACTTGGAACAGCCCACTGAACACGAGTGTCATTTTTCTGGGGTAGCCCAGGAACACAGTCTGGGAAAGTTACTTGGTCAGACTCACATAATAAACAAATGAAGGCTTAGGGAATCAAACTCTGCACTACAAGAAGCAGTTGATTAACAGCTCATCGTGTACTCAACTGTACTAAGTAAAAAACTGTTGTAGACCAACACAATGCATTTCACACCACTGTGCCTGCAAATAAATAAATAAATAAATAAGTTAAATTAAAAATGCATCACAGTTAATATTTAAATATTAATCTTGTAGACTTCATGCTGCCCAGTTTATTCACAACCGAATAATAAACACACTCAACAGTCAATGAAGCAAGGATTGTACCCAAAGAACACAGTTCATACAGTGATGTGCCTGTTTGCTAAAATCAACTCCTTTATTTATGCAACAAATACTTTGAGATAAAGGAACTATTTACACACACACACATGTACACACACACACACACACACACATGCATGCACACATGCACACATATGTGCACACACACACACACACACACACACACACAGAGGGCACACTGAGACATTCATTTCTGTTAAGCGAGTAAAACAGTTGTTGCTGGTTTGTTCACAAATTCAAGCAAATGTCTCACTTCCATCTTCCAGTTAGTGCAAAGTAAAATGGCTCCTCCACAGAAGTGAGCAGCTGGTTCATAAAAGCTCTGCTGTTATTCTAGCAACTACCTAAGTTTATGCAAGAAATACTTAAAATCCATCTGCTGCAAGCCTCATAAAACTACTTTGAAGCTCCAAGATGTCTCTCCACTCTCTCTTATTGGCTCAAATGTAGAGCCTTAGTGCCAAGATTGAGGTTTCCTGGAACTAGATCAGTCAAGGGACACAGAGCTGCTGCTCAGACATGTGAGAGAAAAACAGATGTTCTTTGTGTTTCACTGTTGCAGTCATTATATTTGGGTAATCTGCTGGCAGGTTGCCCTCAGTCGGCCTGATTATCAAAGTCTTGAGTCCTGCGTCGGTTGCTGTCCCTTGTTCCATGACGTCAGGTCATCAGGGATATAAAACATGCAGCCAACACCATTACATCAGTCTTTCTTGCCATGCGGTGCCTGAAGCAGAAGCAGTTCGCAAGTGCCAATCGGCCGACTCCTGAAATTTTCATTTTTGAGTTTCAGAACCGAAGTCTTTAACTTAAAGCTAAGTACCCCAATTGGGGAAACTTTTTCTTGCTCCTTACCGATGTCAGTAAAAGTTAATAATTGCATTACTTGTGGAAAACAAATACCTCATAAAGATTTTAATTCGTACTGTATTCCTTGCCTAGGCCCTGACCACGACGTACCTTGCTGTTGGTTTTGTGCTTTATTTAATCAGTGCACTATCTGTCGTCGATACATTTTTGCCTCTAAATATTTTGGTTCTCGGTTTAATTATCCAGAAATGTCATTGGTTAGCCATCCAACTACTGGGATTCTGAAAAAATGCAAAGAGAAAGACAGAGACAGGCCGCCAAGTTCCAAAACTGCCGACAATGCTTCTCCTAAGCCAGTCGCCAGTTTGCCATTACTCAGTGAGGCACTTTCACAGCCCCTGATACCCGCTACTTCTGATTCGCAGGCCTCTACTGAGACCCATTTGGAGTCCGGTATGCTGTGAGATGCTTCACCTATGGAATGTCCCTACCTTGGATGGGTCCGGAGCCGCTGTGCAGGCACCAGCTTCTGAGGGTGTATTCAGGCCTACAGACTTGCATATTAAATCAACACTGCCTTCATTACTAAGGCCTAAATCTCGATCTATGTCTAAAAAACTGATGCCCAGGCCACATGTTCAGGCCCCTATGCCTAAAAAACAAATGATAAAAATGGCTGAAGATCTAATTACTCTAATCAGGGGTATTCAACCCCCCCCCCCTCCAAGAGGCCTAGGGCTGAGCTTGATTATCAGGATTATCTGATCAGGATTATGTTTTTTCTGACTCTTCCAATGATCTGGATTTGTCCATACCTACTTATGGGGATTCTGATGCAAAGGATTCCATTCCCTCTGCTTCTCCTCCTGAGGATTTTTCTTTTGGGGAAATTTTACATACTTTAAGGGAGCATTTCCACTGGGAAAGCCAGGAATTTTCTGGTTCAAAAAAGATGCTTAGGGATTTCCTTCTTCTACTTCAGCATAGGCCTTTGGCTATACTTCCTGTACTAGACATTGTTGATAATGTGTTCTCGGAATCCAGTATGGCCCCTGATTCTCTGCCTCCAGCTCCTATCAAACCTGACACATACTACAGGGTTCATGAGTCCCACAAGTTTCTTTTCAAAAATCCAGTTGCTGATCCAGAAACCATTTCTCAGGGACCCAAGGGCATTAAGGCTTCTACTGCTTAAAATCCTATCCCTTCTGATAGAGACTCCAGGGCGCTGGATAGATGGGGTAAAAAGGTTTATACTTCTGCAACCTTGGCAATCAGAGCTTTAAACTGCCAATTCCATATGTTAAAATATCAACAGCATATTATTGGACTGCTTAAACAGAAAATAATGTTGATTCCTGACTGTGTGTAAAATAAAGATTTACAGGATCTAATGCATTCTGCTGAACAAGTTGGAAAACATACTTTGCAATGTGGTTTTGATTCCTTAGAGGCCTCCTGCAGGGCTGCTGTTACTGGGTCTGTGCTTAAAAGGCATGCTTGGCTTAAGGAGCAATCTTTGCCTGATCATGTTAAAGCTAAATTGTTGGATGCTCCTTTAAATCAGGACCGCCTGTTTGGCAATAAGGCTGAAGAAGTTCTAAAAAGATGGAAGATAAAGCTAAATCTATGCAAACTGTTAAAAATTTTTTACAAGTGCAACCTCCAAGATTTAGTAGGCACTGGCCTACTAAGAATTGGTCCTTTCCAGCCGCTTCCAGATCCTCTCAAGCCAAATCCAGACACAACAGAAACCCCAGGATTCAGTCCCAGGGGACTCTCAGAACTAAGCAGTGGGGGGGCCTCCACTTCCAAATCTAGAAATAACATGACACCCCCTATAGTAAACAGTCTCAATGACTTCCTTTTAAAATTATCAAGCACTTATCTTTTAACTGTCCCTTTGGGGGGAAAGATTGCTCTTCATGCAAAGAACTGGGAACTCATAACCCAGGACAAATGGGTTTTAAATATAGTGTCCCAGGGATACAGATTTCATTTCCACACGTTGCCAACACCAAACGTGTGGCCAGACCTGCCCCCAAATCAGTGGGCAGAGACTCAAAAACAAGTACTTTCCCTCTTAAACATGTGGGCTATTCAACTGGTTCCAGAAGAGGAAAAGGGACAAGGTTTCAACTCCAGGCTTTTCCTGGTACCCAGAAAAGACAATTCTTGACATCCACTACTGGACCTCTCTACACTAAACACCTTTCTGGTGATTCCAAAATTCAAGATGCTGACTCTTCACCAGTTACTTCCTATGCTAGGCAAAGATACCTGGTTGGCAACTCTAGATTTAAAAGAGGCATACCTGCACATCCCAATCAGGGAATCCTGCAGACGATACCTACGCTTCAAAGCAGGCTACTTGCATTATCAGTTCACTGCACTGCCCTTTGGCTTATCTACTGCGCCCAGGGTATTCACAAAGTGCCTGGCTCCAGTTATTGCATTTTGCAGGCAAAGAAATATTCAAATATATCCATACCTGGACGATTGTCTAATTCAGGCAGAAAACCAGGGCATACTTCTAAATCATCTGGCATTTGAAAAAGGGTTCTAACTTGTCTGGGGTACACCATAAATGAAAAGAAATCACAACTGGTGCCCTGTCAACAGATTACATTCCTGGGTGCAAGCTTGAATACAACTGCCCTAATGGCTTTCCTCATGCCAGAGAAGCAAATTCATTTGGTAACTTACTTCAAACAAGTGGCCACAAAAACCCTGCTATCTGCAAGACAAATACTGCAAACCTTGGGGTTCATGGCCTCCTGCATTCTTCTACAGTGGAGACTACAGTGGTATCTAAAAAGTCTATGGAGTCAACATTGTCACAGCCTGGAAACAATGATTCCTCTCATACCTTGCCTATGCCTGGAGTTCCTATGGTGGCTGCCACCTAAACAAGGGACTGCCATTCACATTACCCCCTGCCGCCCAAACCTTAACTACAGATGCATCCGACTATGCATGGGGGGGGGGCTCACCTAGCAGGGAAGTGCATTCAGGGCAAATGGAACCCAAATCAAATGCACCTAAATATCAATCAAAAAGAAATGTTAGCTGTACAGAATGCTCTGACAGCCTTCAAGGACTACATTCTTCCAGGACAATTAATGGTAAAGATGAACAACACCACGGTAAACAAGCAGGGAGGTACACATTCCTACCCCCTCTGCAGACTAGCCATGGCATTGTGGAACACAGCCTTGAGCTACCAAGTGCATCTACAAGCTCAATTCCTTCCAGGAAAATTGAATACACTGGCAGACGGGCTAAGCAGAAACCTCAAGGACCCACATGAGTGGAAACTGGAACCATGGATTTTCATCATGTTGACAAGCGAATGGGGGAGCCCGGAGATAGATCTATTTGCCTCCCCCAGAACTACCAGTTGGACAAGTTCTGCACAAGGACTTCCCCCAAACAAGCCTGGAAAGTGGATGCTCTGTCCTTCAGCTGGAAAAACCTATTAGTCTACGCCTTTCCCCCTCTGCCTCTGCTCTCCAAAGTTCTACTAAAAGTCAAACAGGGCAAACCAAGGATGATTTTGATTGCTTCAGACTGGCCGCGCCAACACTGGTACCCCCTCCTGCACAGTGTGTCACAAATATTTCCATGGCACCTGCCTCAGACCCCTTCCCTACTGTCTCAGCAGGAAAACCAAATTCTGCACCTTCAGCTTCCAACATTGAACCTTGCAGCCTGGCTAATCACTTAAATTCACCCTTATCATCCCTCAGCAAACCTGTGATGGATGTCATTTTGGAGGCGAGAAGACCTAGTACTAGAAAATCTTATGCTGATAAATGGAAAAGATTCTGTTCCTGGAACCAATCTTTAGGGATGAGCACAGCAGTGCTAGATTTACCTCAAAGTTTGCAATACTTAACTGAGATGCTTCACAAGGGCCTGTCTTTTTCCTCCATTAAAATCCATGCCTCAGCTATTTCAGCTCACTATAACACAGAACCACCTCTCTTCTCTCATTCTCTGCTCAAGCAGTATCTCAGAGGGGCAAAAAACTTGAGACCACCCAGAAGAGCCCCTACCCCTGCCCGGGACCTTAATTTTGTTTTGGAGAAACTCACTCTACCTCCTTTCAAGCCAGCTGCTACTGCAGACTTAAAATGTCTTTCTTGGAAAACAGACTTCCTTTTAGCAATCACTTCAACTAGAAGGATATCTGAATTACAGGCCTTTATGGCAGTGGAGCCTTTCATCATCTTTCATGCGGACAGGGTATCTCTCAGGACCATTCCATCCTTCATGCCCAAGGTGGTTTCCAGTGTGGTTCTTAATCAGTCCATTCATTTGCCAACCTTCTTTCCCAATCCACAGAACAAAGGGGAACGGATTCTGTATTCCTTGGATGTGCACAGACAACTAAGATTATATTTGGACAGGAATAAATCTCGAAGAAAATCTGAACAATTGCTGGTAGCATTTGTTGCAGGGGCAGAGGAAAAGGCTATTTCAAAACAAACCACTTCTAGATGTATAAGCCATTGCATTCATTTCTGCTATAAGCACCATGGAAAACCTGTCCCCCAGGGGATCAGATCTCACTCCACCAGGGCTGCATCTACTTCTGCAGCCTTTCTCAGAGGTGTTCCTACCATGGATATCCTAGAAGCTGCTACCTGAAGTTCTGTACATACTTTCACCAAGCATTATCATTTACCAATTTTCTCTAAATCCAGAGCTGGCTTTGCCACTGCTGTCTTGCATGGCCTTATAGCTGGCCCTAATGCTGTATAAACTCTTCCTCCCAACCATAGCTTTGGGAATCTACCCAAATGTAATGACTGCAACAGTGAAACATGAAGAACATAGTACAGTTGTGTACACTTACCATAAATGTAGATGTTCGAGTGTATTCACTGTTGCAGTCCTGGTTACCCTCCCTCCAGCCCCCTATTTTTTTCTGGCTATACCTCTCCTTTCCTTTACTATGTTTAAAAGCCTTTTTGGTGTATTTGCTTTTGGTTGGAGGTATACCTTTGTATTTTTGTGTTTATTTGCTCTCCATTAGGGGGCACCTGACATCTGGGGCAAAAAAAACTGATCTAACGGCGTCGGCTGCATGTTTTATACCCCTGACAACCTGACGTCATAGAAGACAGGACAGCAACTGACGCAGGATGCAAGACTTTGATATTCAGGCCAACTGAGGGCAACCTGCCAGCAGATTACCCAAATGTAATGACTGCAACAGTGAATACACTCGAACATCTACATTTATGGTAAGTGTGCAAAACTGTACTTTTTTTCTTCTGAAAATTTATGTCCCCTCTGCCAGCACCTGGTTCTAGGCAGCTGCCTAGGTCACCTTGTGCTGGATCCAGCCCTGGCCTAAAGCATAATTGTGGATTGCCTAAAGAGAAAATAAGGTATAGTGATTACACTTATCAAGCAATAAATTTTCTCAGAATCTCTTGTTCTTTCTGTTTAAAGAATTAATCCAATTGATATGTGAGGGAAATAAATACTGCTTTGCTGTTTGGGACTGGGTAAGTGGCTTGCCGATATCAATGAAAACTGTACAAATGAAAAAAAAAAAATCAAAGAATTTGTGCAAGAATACTGATGTAATAGTGTATCACATTAACAATTCTTTTTCCAAGTGGATAAATGTATATATACAGTGTTATGGGAGAGAGCTTCCTGCTTATACACAAAAATCTACGCAGAGAAACATTTAAATGGTATTCAAAAATTGTCTGAAAAACATTGAGGCAGCTTTAAATACTTCAAATGTTACTGCTTTCTTTTGGAAACATGACTTGTGTCTGAGTAGAACAAATGTTTTCTGTTGATATAGGCATCCTTACTCTAAAAAAGAAATTCCCGCGGTGGTGGTGCTGCGGTAGTGTTGTCGCCTCACAGTAAGATGCTGTCTGGTTCGATTCTCAGCTAGAGTGTTTTCTGCGTGGAGACATGCGTGAATGGGTGTACCTTCATTGAAGGTTGTGTGTCAGGGCTGGTAACTCGGCACATAAAAATCAACTACCAATCATTAGCGGACCGGAGTTCTGCTGTGGCGACCCCTAACCGGGAAAAGCCGAAAGACACAAACAAAACTCTAAAAACGAAATTGCCCAACCAGTACTTTGAAATTGCCTAAAGAATAATATGGGCATAGAGAAACACATTAAACATTGATTATTCCCAGTGCCAAAAAAAAGCTTTGTTTTAATAAAGTTCTACTCAGAGAAAAAAATGTTAAAAGAGTGCCCTGAATATGAACTGTCTAAAGAAAAATGATGTAATCTGTAATGATTGTGTGCTTTTGTCCACTGGGTAAACTCTTTCTGTTCATAGGTTCATAGGTTTATACTAGGCTATCTGCCCTAAGACATTTATACGCCTAGCCCAAAGTTTTCTTATATGAAAAATACTGTGCCCATTAGTTTTGTTGTGCCTCTGTCCAGCAGTGACACAGAGATGATTCCCGGGGAAAACCTATGATCTTCCATCCACAGGTCAAGATTTCTCTTGAACAGAGCCAGCGGAGTGCCTCTGCTCACATGGACGGGATTTTATTCGATTTCAAGTCACTTGCTCTAGTGGTTTTTGTGGATTTGGATTTTTGAGGTGGAGCATGTCCAATTGCGCAGATGTCGGGTGAGATACATCCTGAATGGGGAGCGTATGCTTCATCCATTGGTCTGATAGAGTGAAGAGTACAGGGACAATGACCTCACTAGATCTTGATGTCAAATCCTTCATGATCAGGGGGGCAATGTAGGTCTTCTTTCTAACCACTTTTAGCAGTCAAAAGAAAGGCACTGTCAATCTTGTCAACAAAGTCCTCCCATGTTGGCCTGTACTTCTGAAGTAGATGCCGAACAATGGGGGCCACAAGAGGGGCCCCTGTGGGACACCACTTACTTGTGACCCGGCTTAGAGTCTGACATAAGCGCCTAAACTCTAACCCTGTGTCCTCTGTCCTTCATGGTTTGCAGCCTGTGAGTGACATATTTCACATTTAAGCTGGCTGGTAAGTTTGGTACAATACCGAGTTGGGTATTCAAGGTACCTTGTATGGACTGACCAAGTCAAAAGGCATGATCTGCCCTTGACCCGCCAAACTGGGTCGGGTCCAATGTCTGCACCCCCTCCCTATCTTTGTTTATGAGCCCTCCCATTATGATCTCTCCACAGCAGACTAGACTCCTTGGGCTATCCATTATCTAGGCTGAGGCAGTTAAACAACGCCTTTAGTCGCGGAGTTTAATTCACTCATTTAGCTCGTGCTGGTGAGGGCACCATCGGTCCCATTGATGCTGTGTTTTTAGCTAGAAGAGTAGCTTTCTACCTCGCATTTAACAGAGATGTCTGGGAGGCTACACTCCTGGGATAGTTATCTCTCCTTTAGGGGGAGAGGGGTGAAGTTTAAGGGAGACTGCACATACTGTCATATGTTGGCAATCCTGAGCATATCTGGGAGGCCTTATGATTGTCCTTTGAATCCATGGGCATTTTTCTCATTGGCCTTAGTTGATTTTATTTTAGTGCTTTCGTATTTTTTTATTATAAATGATCGGGTGATTTTGTTCTATCATGTAATAGCTTTCTCCTCTTATTGTAAAGTTTGTTAATGGCTGGGTCCACCAGATCGGGACGCTTGCCCTTTGTGGAAAGAGTCTTGTTTTTTTTGGGATTGCCTGATCCATGCAGTCCTGGAGGTGTCATTAGAAGGCATTTGTAGGTCTTCGCAGCTTGGCAGGTTTCCACTGGGTCAGGGGCCGCCTTGAAGGATACCACAGAAGTACACCAAGTGTTGTGAAGTTTTTGTTTGTTCTTCACTGTGGTCTTTTGTTTGGGGTGGGGAGTTTTTGTGATGTGGGATTAGGATTGGATTAGTTTATGATCAGATCTCACCATTATATACGTTCCCAGTCTATATTCAAATTAGTTTGAGAGTCACCCGATGGTGTGGATAGATACATTTATACCCTACTTGTCTTCAGAGGCTGTGTGGCTGTCCTGGGTTTGAGAGAGGGTGGCAGTGGCAATGCATGAATTTGTTTTTGTTTTTTGTTTATGGTTAGTTGCACCTGGATGGTTTCCAAAGCTTAAGCCGTTGCCACCACTGGAGGTGTTTTGTGGTGTGGTCCGGGTTTTTGGGCTGCCTTGCCTAAAAAGGCACTATGGGGGTGGTAAGCTCCTTAGCCAATATCCTCAGGGGTGAGGGGTGACAGGTGCAAGCCGGGCAGCGTGGGCTTCAAGTACGTAAATATCAAAGACAGACAGGCAGACACTTTGCCCTGCACTTTGAAGTGTCTCTCACTTTATTCTCTGTCTGCTTCTCAATATATGTAAGCAGTAAGCAACACACGCACACATCACACAGACTGATACACAACACAAATATAGAGAGACTGACAGAGAGCCACTGAGTGTGCGAGAGACAGAGTGCATTTGTGTGTATGAGTTTTTGTGTATAAGAGAGAGAGAGTTATTTTGTGAGTATGTCAAACAATGCTTTGCATCACATGAAGAAAAAATCCCCATAAGACAAAATCCAAATAGCATTGTGGATTGCCTAAAGTGTAAAGATGGTATAGCAGAATAATCATGCAGTGACGTTTCTCAGAATGTCTTTGTTCTTTGTGTTTAAAGAAATAAGCCCCTAGAAATGTTCTACAACAAACTCTGTGAAACCTGCTTGGGAAGAAATGGATATAATAAATGATGGACCCTCATTACACAAAAATCAACTTTTCTAAAATAAAAGCTGAGTAAAGTATAACTGTGAGGAAGCATATTTAAGCTAACAATAGATAACATTGGAGAGACAATCTATGTTCTATACTGGATCACTAGAGGCTTTAATAGCCTGAAATTCTACAACAGATATCTTCCTTCATTGTTAGCACAGACTACAACAGGCTGGCATTAATGTGGACTGATGTATGCGTATGAGTTCCTATTATATCCATCATTGTTACACCTTCACTTCAGCCAGGGATGGATGGATGGAATAACTCTATAGATGTACTTATGTAACATGAAATGTAAAATGACAGAAAGCATATATGTTTAAAAAAATGAAAAGTAGTAGGAGTAAGCATACCTAATGAGTGACTACTGACTAACTATGGTGAGGTCAGAAGCTTTCAGTAAAGAAAAACTCAGCCATGCTGCAGTTGTCACTGTGTGATACTTTAAATCTCCTGTAAATGAAGGACCACACACACACACACACACACACACACACACACACACGCTCACACACACTAATACAATAAATACTTACACACACTGTCTGTCCTCTTCCTTAATCCTTACCCTAACACTAAACCAAGAACACTCTCACAAACTCCCACTCCAACACCAACCCACTTCCCTGTTATGCTGACATTCTGAAATGTAGGTAAAATGATCTGTAGAAAATTCTGATAGTGCCCTTCCTAGTGCCAATGTTCCATGTTGTTAAAGTCATGAATGGCAAATATAAATATGTAAGCATGTGTGTATATATATTATGCGTGTGTATGTGTGTGTGTGTATATATATATATATATATATATATATATATATATATATATATATATATATATATATATAGATCTATGTCAGATGGCTGAGTTTTCAGAAACTTGAAATTCATACATATATGCATATAATCGAGTTTCCGAAAATTCAAAAATCAAAAAAAAATCAACTTTATTTACATTTATGCACCCCCCACACCCTCTGCAAACTATATATACCAGCTCCAAGATTGCACTATAGAGAAGAAAAGGGTAAATTTCCAGATTGTCGCTGTGCCACAATCCCCATTCAAAAACTTGATCATATTTATTTATTTGACATTTGTTAACAGAGTTAGTCCAACTGGGCAGAAGCCCCTTTTCAGTGGAGACCTGAGAAGAAAAGCTCCAATAGTACAAGAAACAAACAGTAAATAACATGATCAGTTGTTACAAGAGAAACAAAAGTATATCAGAGCTGTAAGCAAATAACAAGGTCAATTGTAACAGGTGAACAAAATTATAAAAATGTACACAGTACATGTGGCAGAAGAAAATCAGACAAAAAAAACAGCATAATGAGAAAGTACAATATGTAAGAGATAATAGAGTACAGACAGATATAAGCATTAAAAGGAAAATAAATGCAACAGGAGAATCACAAGCTAGCAGATAAAAGTCAAGAGAAAAGGAGTATAGAAGTATATACAGGAGGAAAGACCATATGAATTTTGAGTTCTGAAAACTCGATCAACTGATAGGGATCTATATATGTATATATATATATATATATATATATATATATATATATATGTGTGTGTGTGTGTGTGTGTGTGTATATATATATATATATATATATATATATATATATACACACACACACACACACACACACACACACACACACACACACACACACACACACATATATATATATATATATATATATATATATATATATATATATATATATATATTTATGTATATATATGGGTCTATTCGAAATTACCAAAATGTCAGTACACTGAATTTCAAATAACCGATATAAAAACACTGAAAACACAGAAGGCTGAAAAGTCACATTGCTGACTGTCATAAAACCGACCCTATAATGTGCAAAGAACCGCACACGTACGACACAAACAAAATCAACTCATTCCAGCTAAGTACTGCCCGGTCAAAGTAAAAGTACTAAACATCAACGAGTCTCTCCCCTAAATCCCACACACAACCCAATACTCGTGTACAAATAACAAATCTCACTGAATATTCATGCAGGTGCCCCGCAAAAATATTAAGTGGAGATTTGTTAAACCAACATTAACAATCATGTTAATGTTAGATTTTACATTTTTGCATGGTGTCCCCTGCATCCCACAAAACCCCTGCCACTTAAATATACCAACTCTGAGATCGCACTACAATGCAGACATGAGCGGATTTCCTGATCCGCTCACCTTGAGATTCAGTATTTCAAATTTCAGTCATCTGAACGTCGGGATAGTGAAGTTTCATTAATATGAAATGTCGCTCTTTTCTTCTCGGTTATTTGAATTTCAGTCTACTAGCATATATCAGTAATGTCAAGTAGATCCATATATATATATATATATATATATATATATATATATATATATATATATACACGTGTGTTTATATATATATATATATATATATATATGTGTGTGTGTGTGTGTATGCTTGTGTGGAGAGAGACAGAGAAAGATACACACATGCATTTACATTTTATCTATATGTATATATGGTTTAAGTCATAGTAGTTGAATGCAACTCAACTCATCCAGTTTTGTCAACACACTTTGATTGACACAACAGATGGTTGACAGTTGTCTGAGACTGTGCAATCCTTAAGGTTGGGAAATACCCTCATTCTCCAGGAATTATGCCATCTGAGAGTTGGAATAAATAATTAGCAGGGGGCTATCCTATGCAGGAGGTCCACTTTGAAGGAGATTGGGGACTGCAAAGTGGTGACAGGGGAAAGTGTAGTTAGGCAGCATAGAATGGTGGTCTGTAGCATGACGTTGGTGATCAAGAAGAGGTGGCGGAGTGTGAGGGCAGCACCATGGATCAAATGTGGGAAATTGAAAAAGGGTGATTGTGAGGTGGAGTTCAGGGAAGAGTTAAGACAAGCACTGGGTGGCAGTGAAGAGTTACAGAAAGGCTGGGTAACTACAGCAGAGCTAGTAAGGGAGACGGCTAGAAAGGTGCTTGGAGTGACATCTGGACAGAGGAAGGAGGACAAGGAGACTTGGTGGTGGAATGAGGAAGTACAGGAGAGTATACAGAGAAAGAGGTTGTTGAAGAAGAAGTGGGATTGTCAGAGAGATGAAGAAAGTAGACAGGAGTATAAGGAGATGAGGTTCATGGCAAAGAGAGAGGTGGCGAAGGCTAAGGATAAGGCATATGAAGAGTTGTATGAAAGGTTGGACACTAAGGAGGGACAAAAGGACCTGTATTGATTGGCTAGACAGAGAGATCAAGCTAGGAAAGATGTGCAGCAGGTAAGGGATAATGAGGGAAACATACTCACAAGCAAGGAGAATGTGTTGAGCAGATGGAAAGAGTACTTTGAGGGGCTAATGAATGAAGAGAATGAGAGAGACAGAAGGTTGAATTATGTGGGGATAGTGAATCAGGAAGTGCAATGGATTAGCAAGGAGGAAGTAAGGATGACTATGAAGAGGATGATGAATGGAAAGGTTGTTGGTCTAGATGACATACCTGTGGAAGCATGGAGATGTTTAGGAGAAATGGCAGTGGAGATTTTTAACCAGATTGTTTAATGAAATCATGGAAAGTGAGAGCATGCCTGAGGAGTGGAGAAAATGTGTTTTGGTACTGATTTTTTTTAAGAATAAGGGTGATATGCAGAGCTGTAGTAACTACAGAGGGATAAAATTGATCAGTCACAGCATGAAGTTATGGGAAAGAGTAGTGGAAGCTAGGTTAAGAAGGGAGGTGATGATTAGTGATCAGCTGTATGGTTTCATGCCAGGAAAGAGCACTACAGTTGCAATGTTTGCTCTAAGAGTGTTGATGGAGAAGTACAGAGAAGGTCAAAATGAGTTGCATTGTGTCTTTGTGGACTTAGAGAAAGCATATGACAGGGTGCCCAGAGAGGAGTTGTGGTTTTGCATGAGGAAGTAGGGAGTGACAGAGAAGTATGTAAGAATGGTACAGGATATGTATGAGGGTAGTGTGACAGCAGTGAGGTCAGCAGTGGGAGTGATGGATGTGTTTAAGGTGGCGGTGGGATTACATCAAGGATCAGCTCTGAACTCTTTCTTATTTAGGTTCATAGGTAAGTACTAAGCTAGCTGCCTGAGGGCAACTATAAGCCTAGCCAGAATGTGTTGGTTTTCGCCACCCCCTTAGATTAGTTCCCTGTGCCTGTGTCCAGCAGAGCTATTAGATTCCTGTGCCTCTGTCCAGCAGAGCCACTGCAGTGATCCTCGGGGTAAATGTTCTGTTTCCCATCCATTCATCAAGGTTTCTCTTTAAGAGTGTTAGTGAGGGGCTCTGCCTAATGTAGATTGGAATCCTGTTCCAAAGCATGGGGAGTCTCTGGGACAGGACTCTATCCTTCCAGCATGTCTTATTTATCGTTGTGGTGAGGTTTAGATCCCTAGAGCGTGTGGCTCCTGGGGATTTGTTTTTTTTTTTTTTTTAGGTGGAGCATGTCCATCAGTTCTGGGTTGGACATGACCTTGTAAGTCAGGAAGAGATCACCTCTGAGTAAGCGGTATGCAACCGAGTACAGCTGGAGTTTCTTCAGTCGGGCTGCATAGGGCATCTGCTTGAGGCCAGTAATGCACTTGGTGAGGTACTTCTGTGGTCTTTCCAGCTGTTGCAGGTATCTTGTAAGGTACATCCCAAATGGGGCATTGTATGCTATGATGTGTCTGATGAGTGATGAGTAGAGAGGCACAATAACCTCTTTTGTTATAGATGCAAACCCTTTTGTGATTAGGTGGGCCACATAGAAGGATTTTCTAACCACTTTGGCAATATAATTATCAAAGGAGAGATTACTGTCTACTTGAGTCCCCAGATCCCTTATTACATTTTCTGTATTTAGGGGACTACCACGTATGTCATAGTTCGCGGGTACTTTGTTTTTTCCAAAGGGGATGACTATGCACTTTTTGGCATTTAGCTTGAGGCAGTGATTTTGACACCAGGTATCCGTCTGAGTGAGACCCTTCTGGAGGATGTCTGTATCAGCCGAAGAGTCAATTATGGCCCCCAGTTTTTAGTCATCTGCGAACCTGGTCAGCCATAGTCCTCCTGTGCTTGCCTGTACCTCTGAGAAGTATATACCGAACAGGAGGGGTCCGAAGACTGCGCCTTGTAACCGGTTTAGAGTCGGACCTAGAGCCTGCAACTCTTATCATGTGGGTTTTATCTGTGATCCAATTGGCAACCCATCTCTTGACGTAGGGGTTTATGTTCAGGCTGGTGAGCTTGTCTATAATACCAGAATGTGGAATGATGTTGAAAGTCTTTGCGAGGTCTAGGTAGGCTGTGTGGACCTACGTTCCCTTGTCTAAAGCCTGGGTAACTGTCTCAAAGAAGTCCACCAGGTTTAGGAGGCATGATCTGCCCTTAACAAAGCCAAACTGGGTAGGGTCCAATGTTTGGAGGTTCCCAATGTCTCTGTTAATGAGTTCCATGATGATGCGCTCCATAGCCTTGCAGACCAGGCTAGTTAGCTTATAGGGCAATAGTTCCCGGGGTCCGCTGTGGCTCCACCTTTGTGGAGTGGGATAACTGTTGCTGTGCACCACTCTATGGGTACATAGCCTGTAGAGAGGCTGAGTTTGAACAGGGTGTTTAGGTGAGGTGTTAGTTCATTTTGGAGCTCATGTAAGACACAGCCTGGGACACCGTCCAGTCCCATTGAAGCTGTGTTTTTGGCTTTGGCTAGGGCTGTTTTAACCTGTGTGTCAGTTATTGCTGGGGCTCTACATTCTTCTGGGATGGTTATGGGCCCTTTAGGGAGTGAGAGGGGGTGAAGTTTGCACTAAACCTGTCTGCCAGAATGTTGGCAATATCAGTCAGTTCAGTGTATTTTGTGCCATTCTGCACGAACTCAGAGCAGATCTGAGAGTTTCCACTTAGGTTCTTGACATAGCTAAAGAACGCTTTGTGGTTATCTTTGGAGTCCTTGGCAATTTTTCTTTCGAAGCTAGCCTTGGATAATTTTATGAGGGATCATAGTTTCTTGCTGATACTGATCAGGGATGTCTTTCCTTCTTGGGATTTTACTCTTTTCTGTACTAGTTTCCTCCGGGTCTATATTAGAATATTGAAGTTTCAAAACTTCGAATGTTGTAATATCGACCCCAATTCAGTGAAAGCTGAAAATACTGAAGCAACAGAAAAACTATTTTTTTCCTAGGGAATGAATTCGGTTGTCCATTTCTGTTGCTTCAATATTTTCAGCACTGTGGTGGAAAGTTACAGGTCGGGTTCAGGTAAGTGTGCGATTGAGTGCGAGTTAGGTTAGTTAGGGTTAGGGTGTGGGTTAGGTATGTGTGCAATTGTGTGGACGTGAGAGTTAGGGTGGGTTAGGTGAGTTAGGGTTAGGGCGTGGGTTAGGTATGTGTGTGCGATTGTGTGGACGTGAGGGTTAGGGCGGGTTAGGTGAGTTAGGGTTAGGGCGCGGGTCAGGTAAGTGTGCAATTGTGTGGATGTGAGGGTTAGGGGAGGGTAGGTGAGTTAGAGTTAGGGCACGGGTAGGTGAGTGTGCGATAGTAAGGAACCTTAGGGTTAGGGTTTGGGTTAAGGTAAATGGATAGTTAGTGGTGTGTGTGTATAGTTTAGTGTAGGGTTAGAAGTAAGATTTTAGGTGTATGTGTGTGGATTGCTGTTTGTTTGGTGTGCTTGTGTTGTGTGTATCTGTTTTAAAACAGCAATTTTTTTCCCTAGGAAAAAATTTGTTGTTCTGTATGTTTGATGTTTTCAGCTTTTGCTGAATAGGAGTCGATATTAGAACATTCGAAGTTTTGAAACTTCGATGTTCTAATATAGACCCTTTCCTGCTTCTATTGTATATCTTATTTATGGCAGGGGTCCACCAGACTGGTTTCCTTTTCTTGGAGGAGTGAGTCTTGGTTTTGCTTGGGATAGCGCAGTCCATGCATTCTTGCAGGTGCTCATAGAGTGCCTTTGTAAGGGATTCAGCAGCTTGGACAGTGTTGTCCTTTAGCATGGGGGCTGTGAATCTTTCCACCTCGGTCTTAAGTAACGTGAAGTTTGCTTTTGAAAAGTTTTTCACGGTGGTTTCCTTGATTGGGGGTGGGGGCGGAATGTGGATATCCAAAGTGATTAGTCGATGGTCTGATCTAACCAGTGAAGGGTTGACCTCCAGTGCAGAACACCGGTTGCCCATGATGGTGATGACCAGGCCCAATATGTTGTCACCTCTGGTGGGGGTGTTGACCAGTTGATCCAGGGCATTCAAGTTTATAAATTCTAGGAAGCATTGGGAAAGGGAGTTAGTAATTGAGTAGTTCTCCCAGTTAATATTTGGGTAATCGAAATCACCCAATATTAGGGCATTTGGTAGGACCTTTATATTTTCCAGTCTCTCCAGCAATGCAGAATGGGGGTCCTGGGTCATGGTGCATGATCTGTAGCAAGCTGCAATTTGAATTGCAGGTTTGCCCATTGTTAGTTGCACATGGATGATCTCTGAGGCATTGTGCTGTGCCATTAACCTGGAGGTGTGGGTATCCTTGATGAATATGGATACACTGCCACCTTTTGTGTTTTGGTCCAGGTTCTGTGGCCAAAAAGTATGGTATGAGTTATAGCCTGGTAGTGCTGGGGTACTCTCTGCAGCCTTAAACCAGGTTTCTGTTACTGCACAGATATCAGTGTTCTCCATGCTGAGGAGTGTCTTGAGTGCATGCATTTTGAGGTTTAGACTTCTGGCGTTGAGTAGCATTACCCTCAGTTTTTGGTTACTTGTGCTATTTATGATGGTGGGTTTGTCTTTTGAGCCTTGCTAAAAAGGCACTATAAGGGCGGCAAAAGCCTTTGCCAGTATTCAAAAGCTTAATGGTGACAGGTGCAAGCCATCTCTTGTGAAGCAACGGGGCTTGTCAAGCATGTCATCCCAGGTGGACAGATACTTGATCCCCTTTGAATGACACCAGAAACTTAGCCAATTGTTGAAATTGATCATTTTTTCTTTATACTGTGGCATCATTCTTGGTGAGGGCAGGATGCTACTCAGGGTCAGGGCCATACCGGTCTGGGCTACATGATCAGAGAGCTCTTCTATGTCTCTTTTCATGTAGTTCAGGGAGGTACATCTCAGGTCATTCACACCAACATGGACAATGACAGAGTCATATTTGTACTTGTTCTGGAGCGACCTGAGTGCTTGTGTTATGTGGCGGATCCTGGCGCCCGACAAGCAGCTAAATGTAACCTTCTCCTTGTCCAACCTAGTTAGTGGGACATCAATGTGCCTAACTATAGAGTAGTCTATTACTAGTGTGTTGGGTATGTTATTTTGCCTTAAGGATTGTGATTGTATGGCACACTGATTATGTAAAGCATGTGTTTCATAGTTTGTGATGGGGTGTGGAGGTTACTTGGGTGTCTGCTTTGGAGGTCTCTGTTGCTTTTGCAGATTTTTATTTAGAGCTTCAGAGTATGTTTTTGTGTATTTATGTGTGTCATTTACCAGTGATGGTTTAGTATGTGTATGTGCAACTGGTGGTGTGCTGCAGGTATTTTCCTTCTCCTCTTGACTGTCAGTTCGAGTCTTGAGTTTTGAGAGCTTTGCCTCCAGTTTGGCTGTATAATTGCATCTCTCGTATATATTAGTGTTTCGTGGTAGGAGGAGAGGGTTGTCTGTGTACATGAGGCAGTTGTAACATTGCCTCAAAATGCCCAGATTCACCACTTGAACTGGAGAGTACACCTGAAACTGCCCTTTGGACATGCCTGAATAGGTAAAGTGAGCTGTTTTACTGCAACCTTTTTGCGAATTTGCAATGGTGATAGACAGGTTGATAGATAAGATCAGACAGGAGTCCCCGTGGGCTATGATGTTTGCAGATGACATTGTGATCTGTAGTGAGAGTAGGAAGCAGGTTGAGGCGACCCTGGAGAGGTGGAAATATGCTCTAGAGAGGAGAGGAATGAAGGTCAGCAGGACTAAGACAGAATATATGTGTGTGAATGAGAGGGAGGATAGAGGAATGGTGAGGATGCAGGGAGTAGAGTTGGTGAAAGTGGATGAGTTTATATACTTGGGATTAACAGTTCAGAATAATGGTGAGTGTAGAAGCGAGAAGAAGAAGAGAGTACAGGCAGGATGGAGTGGGTGCAGAAGAGTGTCAGGAGTGATTTGTGACAGACGAGTACCAGTAAGAGTGAAAGGGAAGGTCTACAAGTGGGTAGTGAGACCAGCTATGTTATATGGGTTGGAGACAGTGGCATTGATAAAAAGGCAGGAGTCAGAGGTGGACGTGGTAGAGTTAAAGATGTTAAGATTTGCAATGGGTGTGATGAGGGTGAACAGGATTAGGAATAAGTATATTAGGACAGTTTGGAGACAAAGCCAGAGACGCGAGATTACGTTGGTTTGGACATGTGCTGAGGAGGGATGCTGGGTATATTGAGAAAAGGATGCTAAGGATGAAGCTGTCAGGTAAGAGGAAAATGGGAAGACCTAAGATAAGGTTTATGGATGTGGTGAGAGAGGACATGCAGATGGTTGGTGTGACAGAGCAGGATGCAGAGGACAGGAAGAAATGGAAGCAGATGTTCCACTGTGGTGACCCCTAATGGGAACAGCCGAAAGAAAGAGAGAGAGAGGGACCTATGGGGTGCCTGCCTCCTTTACTGCCTACCACAAAAACATTGTTTTAATGCACTTATAGATTAACTTCAGAGAATGAGCAGAAATGTATAAACATGTTTTTGCCAAGATTGGCACAGATAATTGCCACTATATGTCACCTCACAGCAAGAGGTTTCTTAATTCAGTTCTTGTCTGGGGTGCCTTCTATCTGGAGTCTGCATGTCCTCGCTGTGTATGTGTGGGTTTTCTTCCAGTACTCCAGTTTCTTCTCACATTCCAAACACATGCAGTATGTGGATTGGACACTCTAAATAGGCTACAGGTGTGAGTGTGTGGTATGGAAGAACATCCAAGGCAGCGCTAGGCACCTGGCAGTGTAAACCTTGGCTTTAGATGATTGTCTCTATAGACGTGACACACCAAACCCATGTGCAAAATGGAAAATAAGGGGTTGTGGATGAATGGATGTAATTGTCTCATCACTGAGTGAACAGCCACTTGAGCAAATATAAAAAACAGCAAACTAAAAAGATATAAACACAAAAAAAAAAAAAAATGGTCTGGATTCAATAAACCCTACACAGCTCACAAAATCTGTGTGAGCATTGCACAGTAGCACGATGATTTTATTCAGTAAGTGGCTCTACATGGTGTGTAGAACTGCAAAACCTGGTAAACATAGTGGAATGCTAATTACAGCATAATCAGCTAAAGTTTATGCTAATCAACCAATCCAAGATTGTGGACATATTCAACAAATTATAAAACTATCCTGTTCACTTAGTGCAGATTCTGGCCTCAAATTCCAAAACCTATTGGATTACAGCCACTGAAACTACTCTACATGGAAATTATGCTAGAAGCTATTGCTGCTCTTGTGCATGTGAATGTGCATCAGGCTCAAGACTATGTTACTGCTTCTACTAAAACTTGTCAGCCAAGAAGGAAAAGGGTGTTTAGACCCTGTTTAAATTTTCATGATCTGCATGAGGTGGAATAATAGAGCACTACAAGAACTCTGCAACCTCTGTCATCCTGAAGTTAGAGCATGGGCAAACTGAACAAAACCAATATCTGTGAAGACCAAGGTATGTGTAGCACATAGCACTTAGAATGTTAGCTACAGGAACCTTCCAGAGAGCAACAGGAGACATGCTGGGGCTGTCACAAGCATCAGAACCTACATCAATTCCTGAATGCTATGCTACAGCATGCCAGTGACTATATTTTCCCCATACTCTCGAGGGCAAAGATACAACTGTGCAGGACTTCTACCGTATAGCACACTTTTCTAAAATCTTCTGTGCCACAGACTGCATGTACATTGAGATCAAAGCACCATTCAGGGAACAGGGAAGGGTCTACATAAAGAGAAAGGGCTTCCACTCCATTAACTGGCAGGTTGTGTGCAACACTAAGGGAATCATCCTGAATGTATGTGATGGCAATCCTGGCTTACCACGACT
The DNA here is from genome assembly GCF_019279795.1 of Protopterus annectens. Taxonomy (NCBI): domain Eukaryota; kingdom Metazoa; phylum Chordata; order Ceratodontiformes; family Protopteridae; genus Protopterus; species Protopterus annectens. Next base: position 1,128,533,815 of record NC_056726.1, read on the forward strand.
CCCATATCTTGTGCAACTCTCAGTTCTACCAGAGGTTTTCCAGAGGGATATACCACAAGATGATTTACTGGAGGATGCAGGGTATGCACTCAAACCATGGCTAATGACACCCATCAGAAATGCACACACAACCACAGATGAATGCTATAATAAGGCACACTCTTAAAAATGAAATATCATAGATCATGCTTTTGGGCTGCTGAAGTCCTGTTTCTAGCACCTAGATATGTTGGGGGGCCCTGCAGTATGATCCCAGTACTTCTGCCAAAATGTTTACTGTCTGTGCTGTCCTGCACAACATTATTCTGAGAAAACACCTTCACCAGGAGTACCAAGAAGAAGGGGAACATATTCCACCACCACTGGCAAGGTCATCACAGCCACATGCAAATGAGGACTCAGTGGGGGAACCACCAGCCTCTGTCTGTGTAGGTAGACATATGTATGCACAATATGCCTGCACCTTGGCCATCAGGCAATGGATGGCACACATGCTGATGACCTAAGGGATACAACTTCCATCCTATGCACATACATACATTAAAATTGAAGCCAGGCAATGTTCACAGCCTTTATTTACCCATGTAATAGCTGTGTACTGCTAGCATCACACAAAGTCAGCCCTGAATTAAAACACTTGTAACTGCAGGGCTATGAAGGTAAGTGTTAAACATGGAACAGGAAAATAAATGGGTAAGAACACAAATGAATGTCAGATCCTTGTATATTGTTACTTGCAAATGTGCCTAAGTAGAAGGTTTATGAATTGTACAGCAATAACATGAACATGTGAGAGGACTGACTTATGTCAGTAGATTTCTTCTGTTTATCAACTAATAGGCCTCATGCATCAAAGATACACACAAGGAAAAAAACTGTAAAAAAGGAGTACAATTTTCAAAATAGCATCACCAAACATGTATATACTAAGCACTCAGTCAGCTATACATGCTGTGCATCAGAAAAGATGCACATGTATCCCTGAATCCAAAAAATAGAAACAAGGAGATGGAACAGTTGCCATCATCTGCAAAGGGTGTTGTTTGGGGGATTAGGAGGCCTGGGCTGACACATAGGGTTGCTAACCATCCAGAATTCTTCTAGACTGTCTGGAATTAAGGGTCACTGTCCAGAAAACAGAGACTGCCTTTTCCGGACAGCATATTGTCCAGAATCAAGGCATTTGTTTGTACATTTAATTTGTATTCCAGATTTCCTGGACATGAGGCTGACTTTGGGTGGGGTTTGCTACTGTGAATCCTATGGGTTACACTTCTACTGCTCTACCATAGCCACTGTGTTTTCTTCTGCATTCTGGTTCTGAAGCTTCTCTTCTGTAACCAAATGTTTTATTGAAGAGTTTCCCAAGCATTTTAACCAATATGAAGAGACACCGTACATTAAATTACTCAACGGCAGATTAAATTTTTGGTGTGAGAAAACTGAGACTGACTGTCAAGCAGGTGCAATTATATTAGAAAAACAATAGTTCAAGTAATTGCAAGACATTGGCAGGTTGTGCAAATAATACAAACTGTGCTGAGTTGATGAGAAAAACTGCAATAATAGCCATATTTGTTGTTGCTTAGCTGATGAAACTAAGTACTCTTCTTTTTAGGACTGTAATTTCTTGTTAGCGTAGCCTTCTATACCATCCTGTAAGGGAGATGTGTTTGCATTATGTTATTATTACCCAGGATTACAGGGGCGGCTCATGCTATAGGACTGCAGGACTGCAGCCTCCCACTTAGAAAACAAAAAAGTAAAAGTAAAGAAATACAAAAACAAAGTAAAGAAAACGTTATAATCACAACAATTCCCAGAAGTCCTCCATGCATGCGAGCACGCATGGGAACACTTTCAGACTGCTTTCTCAGCAGTCTAGATAGGGGGAAAGGCATCTCTGCCCTGCAGATACCCAGCAGTCTGTGCAGTGGTGACATCACAGAATGGAGGGACTCTGGACTGCAGCAGCAGCAGGCTGGACCAATCAAGGTGCATTTAACTAGCACAGCAGCTAACAAGGTGCGCTGGACCAATTGCATTTCACTAGCACTGCGGTGACATCACAGAATGGAGGCTCAATGGAATGCTCCGGCTCGCAGGAAAGAGATGAAGGTGAGCATCTAGTGTGTGTGTGTGTGTGTGTGTGTGTGTGTGTGTGTGTGTGTGTGTGTGTGTGTGTGTGTGTGTGTGTGTGTGTGTGTGTGTGTGTGTGTGTGTGTGTGTGTGTGTGTGTGAAATGCCCCAGTTGCTATATATTTGTTGGCTAGAGAGAACTCATATTGGTGTGGTAGGGAATACCTCAGGCTTGAACCCTGTACTATCTATGCAGGTGGCAAGGGCCTGAACTCCCTACCCACCACCATTTGTAAAATAATTTGCAGATTTTTGCCTCATATTTGTTCTATTCTGTTCCTCATAAAATCTGTGGTTTCTATATTTTTGTTAGTCACTCAGTGGTGCAGGGGTAACATTGTTGCCTGATAATTACAGCTTCTCTGGTTTGATTCTTGACTGGAGTGCTTTCTGTGTGGAGTCTGCATGTCCTCCCATCTTAGTACAGATTTTTGCCTCATATTTGTTCTGTTCTGTTCCTCTTAAAATCTGTGTTTTTTGTATTTTTGTTGCCTTACACAGTCAGTGGTGCAGTGGTAGCATTGTTGCCTGACAACTACAGTTTATTTTGTTTGATTCTTGGCTGGGATGCCTTCTGTGTGGATTTGGCATGTCCTCTCACCTTACACAGACATGTGTCTGGAGTGTTTCTCCCTGGGCCTGTGCTGAAAATTGGCTTTTGTTCCAAGTCGGACTTCCCTGGTTAACAAATGTTAAATATAAATGACAGGCATTTGAATTTCAGACTTCATATTCTTCAGAAAGTACATGGAAACACAAAACCTTTTATTCTAGCAATTTTCTAAGTTTATAAGACGGATATTTGAAAATTGTCCCTATTTTTGGACTGTATTCCCCCATTACTGGCTTCATCCAGGTTTTTTGTGCTAAGGTTGAGAGCTATGGTGAGAACTGAATTCACTAAATGGTAGCCATTAAGTTTCAGTCTTCCTTTTTTTCACAAAACAGCTAATTTGGCATAGTGGTATGTTGCTCTGACTGTTTTGCACAGGGTCCTGGGTTCCAGACTTGGCAGTGATATGTCTGGTGGTAATATAGCATTTTATCCTAGCAACTTTCCAACATTATACAAGCAATGTTTAAAATGTGTCCCTGATTTTTGGGCTTTTGTCTCCCACCTCCTCCAATAAATGTTGGCTTTTTCCAGATTTCTTTTGCTGCAAAATTCAGAGATACAACTGAGTGTTGTAGATTTTACAAGGAGCTGAGAGTTGCAGGGGAACAAAAGATTAGTGCTGCTTATGCTGAGTCTGCATGTATCATTAATAGCACAACAGGTAGTGTACTTGCTCTTGATGCGCAAGGCTGTGGGTTCTACTCCCACAATAGGTAGATACATTGCTGATACTGTATTGTGTTGTTAAGGGGGGTGGATGATGTAGTCCTTTTTGGTGAATATACCTAGTAACTATCAACCTGTTATCAGTTTGCCATCCATTCCCTATTTCAATATTACTAGCTTATCATTTTTTAATGCAACATAAGCAATTTATTCCTCAAGGGCAACAGGCACTTTATTTGTAGATGAAACAATGAAATATAAAGTTGTTTGCTAGCAGCAACCTCTTCGTTAGTTACAGATTTCTTTAATGTGGAATTATTTAGATGATTTTACTACTTCAGAGATTGTGCATATTTACTGATATCGGTGGACTGTAGAAGTCTGAGTAGACTTTTATGATGGAAATGTTCTGAATTGGGCAGTTTTGTCATTATTGGTGCATGCATTTTGTTTCATTATTTACTGGAAAAATGATCAAAACAATAAATTTAAAATGCCCTCTAACAACTGTACTGTATTGTACAAGGAATATAATTTAATACAATCAAGAGAGTGTATCAAAGAGCACATGTATGTTTCATGTGCAAGGGGCCTATGATTTGAAAACAGCCCAAAGTTAATCTTTATCTGCCACTGGCAAAATGTATTTTCTTCGAATGTGGTTTCAATGCTGTTTCAATGAATGCGAGTTTCAAGGGCAGAGAAGTGTTAATGCCAAGTTTATTTTCATTGTGAGACTGCATTGCTTTGTTTAGCAGATATTTATTAGTGTTTGTGCTGTAAAATACAAAATAAAACTTTCAAATGAAATCCAAATCATTGCAAAAGTAAAGCAGTATGCACATTAGTATTTATGGTAAATGGGGTGAAATAACCAAGGAATGGGGCACTGGAATGGCTGCAGGGGAGAGGCTCCATTCGACCATGATTTTGTGAGGGGGTAAGGGCAGCAAACGCAAGACAGCCCTGGCTAAACTATACCTCTCAACTGTCCAGATTTTTGCAGAATGAATATATTTTTACTTCTTATTTTTGGTTTGTTCCTCATAAAATGTGTGGTTTTCTGGCAAATCATTTAGTAATGAAGTCACTAAATAATGACAGACATTCAGTTTCAGATGTCGTAACCTTCAGAAAAATGCATGCTAAAGCAAGACTTGTTATTCTATCAAATGTCTGTTATTCAACCAACTGTCTTAAGTTTATACAAGAGCAATTTTTAGTACTGTTTGTATGTTCCCCCAATATATTTGGCCTTGTCCAGATTTCCTGCATTACGAGGTTGAGAGATACATGCAAATAAATTGCTTTATAGAATTAGGAGTATCCAAACCTCTCAACTGTCCCCAATTTGGGTCCAAAATGTTAATCTCCCTGTAATAATCCCTCTGCAAAATAGCAATTTTGGAAGAAAACGTGGAGGGTTTACAATTATAAATAACTGTAATGATCAGAGTTATAGATTGCTTTTATTTCAGAAATGCATGAAGATTCTCTAATTTTGTCAGCTGCTCAAGTTAACAGTACTAATATTAAAAAGGTGTCCCTTCTTTGACAGGTTCCCAGCTGTATTGTGTGGCAAATTTTATATTCTGGTGACATCCACCCTAACCCTGGGATATCTACTACCTTCTTCTTCTCACAAGCTAACTCCCCTAACTTTCCTAAAACTCTTCACATAACTACTCTAAATTTTCAAAGTATGTGTAGTAAAGCCTCTGAATTCCATGCTTGGCTCTCCTAAAATAAAACCAATGTCCTAGCTGCTACAGAAACCTGGTTAAACTCACTATACAGGATTCTGAGATTTTCCCACCTAACTTTAGTGCAATTATGGCAGATAGACGTAATAAAAAAGGGGACAGCATTGCCATCATCTACCTCAATATCCTTAACATCTCATCATTTGCAGAATCTAGCACACAATTCCAAAATGCTGAGATTTTGATCTCCTTTCTGGAAATCAACTGCTCTAAAAAGCTTTGTATTATTGTCTTATACATCCCCCTGGAAACACTATTCCAGTTTTAGAAGATATCCTTTCTTGGATCTCATATACTATAAAAAATGAAACAAGAATCCTTGGTGACATAAATATTGACTGGACAACCACTTCCTCCAAAAATATACCCTCCAGCATACATCTGTTTCACTTCACCCAACTAATCTCTACCACTACTAGGTACAACAATAAAAGCAGTGGAGGTTCCATCTTAGGCTGGATTCTTGTTTCAGACCTCTCCAAGTATGTAACTTCTGGCACCATGTTCAACTCCAATAGCGACCACCTCCCTGCCTATGCTATCCAAGCCTGTTCATTCTTCCATAAAGACCACAATATCAAACTTGTCTGAAAGCTTTCACAATTTAACCCCCACACATTTAATGCTTGCTAAATTGCATTAACTGGAATTGTCTTAAAACTCTCCCTTTGGGTGATGCTCTGCTCTTCTTTAATGACTCCTTTCTAAAAATCTTGGATAGCCTAGCTCCTACTAGAACCAAAAGACTCAAAACCAATTGTGGCCTATGGCTAAAAAAAGCTACCAAAGAAATCATGACTAAGAGGGACAAAGATTGGAAACTCTTGCTTAAACCAAATAATCCTTCCAACCTCATTCATTATAAACAGCTCCGAAACCAAGTTAAAAAACTCACTTCTAAAGATAAACAGCAGTATTTCTGGAACCAGCACGCAAACAGAACAAATAACCCCAAAATGATCTGGTCTTCCATCAATAATCTCCTAAACAATGGCACCAAAGCCAATCCCTGCCCACACCCCGAAATTCCTCCAGAACAAATAGCTAGCGTTTTAACTCCTACTTTATTGACACCATTGCTAATATTGCTGCAACTTTTTCTCTACCTCTGGATAGTAATACTATTACATCCTCCTCTCCTCCATCTCCCCTACAACACACTTTACCTCAGAACTTGCACAATTCCTCAACTACATTACATTATCCCACTCCAAGTTTCAACATACCCCTCCAAACTGCACACAATAATCTTCTCAGTCAGAATTTAATCTCTCTTCCATCCCTACCTCCTACATAAATAAAATCCTTCTGAATGTAAAGCCCTGCTCAAACTCAGCTGACAAAATTCCTGCCAAATTTCTTACAATCACTGCTGATACTGTGGTATATCCATTCAGCATTCTTATTAACATATCTATCCAAGAATCCCATGTCCCTTGCCTCTGGAAAAAAGCAATCATCCTACTGCTTCATAAAGGTGGCTTATTAGCCGAGATCTCTAATTTCTGATCCATTGCTATATTTTCCTCATCTCTAAAATTCAATTCTTGAAAAATGTGTGCAAAAATAACTCTTAGCCTACCTTCTAAAGAACAAAATCCTCTCCCCAATCCCAGCATGGGTTCCACCCAGATCACAGCACATCCACTGCTCTAATATCCTACTTAGACATGGTCAACAAAGCCTGAGACTCAGGACACAGTGTATCAGCCCTTTTCTTGGACCTATTGAAAGCATTCAATACCATCTCTCACTCTATCCTCCTCACCCAGCTCTCTAGTATAGGACTATCTTCCCAGTCACTTAATTGGTTTAAAAGCTATCTATCTAACAGAAAGCATGCTGATTAATGACAGAATTCCATTTCCCCTTACCTTCACAACCCTACAGGTGTACCCCAAGGTTCAGTTTTTGGCAATTTTCTGTTTAACATTTTTATCAACAACCGCCACCAGGTCATCCTGCAGGGCTCCCCATTCCAGTATGCAGATGGCTCCATTATAGTCTGCTCTGCTCCCACCACAAATATACTACAACTAACCACTCAAGTAGCATTTTTATATGTGGAAGCTTTGCTTCACAAAAAACATCTTTCTTTAAATCCCCAAAAACCTAAACTTATAGTCTTCACTCCCAAGAGAAATACACCATTAAATAAAGCTGATCTCGATATATTCTCCTGTAACTCTACCAAAATTGAGCTAGTAACCCTCACTAAATTGTTCGTATAGTAATCAATTACAATCTTAAATTCGATTTGCATATCCAAACTAATATAAATAAGAACCTCAAAAAACTTGGACTACTCTATAGACATAAAAAGTTCCTCTCCTTCCCAACTAAACAAGTATTAGCACTATCTTACCTGTTACCCTCATTAAACTATGGCGCACCTTTGCTAACCAACCTGCAGTTCTCCTTGAAAACAAAATTCGAAACATGGTATAACAAGATCACTAAATTTGATACAAACAGTCGCCATTCTACTCATCACTGTATTGCCCTAAAACAATTACAATGGCTGGAACTCCCCCACTACCTATCACTCCTTCAGCTCACAACTATACACAAACTCATTCATAAACCACAAGACTGCCCTGCCTTTAGCTCCCTACTCCCCCTTTACAACCTCATTAGGTCTCTGCAATCTAAACACCAATATCTTCAAATTCATAAACCTAAGACACCTGCTGACCAGTTATTATACTCTTGGAACATTGCCAGAATATGGAATAATCTACCAACATATATCTGCACACAAAAAAGCCCTTCTAATTACAAAACTGCACTGCACAATAATCTCCTCTCCAATTGGACATGTAACTGTTCTGTTCCTTCCTCTGCCATTACTTAATTCACCATCTAAATCTAAAACTCTTTTTAACTACTTCTTGATCCAACTTTTTGTTTTCTTGATAATTCCTAAAAAACTTTTAACTATTTAAATCCTCCTCCTCCTCCTGCATTTCTCTTACTCCCTGTGACCACTTTCTCCCTCTTCTCTCCCTCCATCCATTATTCCTTCTACTTCCTTCTCTCCCATCTTCTTCTTTTTACGTCCCATCCAATCTAGTCTTCCCTCCCCATTTCTCATATTCCTCATTTCCCCTTGTTTCCGCCTTCCTTCTCCCCTATATATTACAAAGTGCACCTTTTATTCGCTCTCTCTCTGTATATCTCTGTATATATATATATATATATATATATATATATATATATATATATATATATATATATACATTTTTTTCTTCTGTATAATGCCTAGATTTACATGCATTCAGTGGTGCTCATAACTATATACTTTTTGCACTATTTTGTTTTGCCTAGTTTTGTGTCATGTCTGCATTATAAACATGTTTAACTTTACTGTTAGTATAATGTTTTACCAGCTTTAACTATTTCCTACAATTTTTATGTACATTTTCTACGAATTTCATTTTTGTAATTCTCTTGATCTTTTTTTTGGAAATTTTTATGGAAACTTATAGAAACTTTATGTAAGTATTATTGTAACCTTGGGGCTTTTCTCCCCAGGCCTCCACTGAAAATGTGCTTTCTTGCCCAGTGGACTTTTCCGGTAAACAAATGTCAATAAATAAATAAATAAAATCAATTTTAGTTATTTGAAACTACAAAATTGCATAAACTTACCATCCTCAGTAACACAATTCTGACATGTTAAACAGTGACTATGCTCCCTGCTCCCCTCCAAATACGATGTTTTCTGCCCCCTTGATCAATTATATCGTAATGTCTCTAATAGCTGTATTCACACATGAAACTGATGTTCAGGGCAGGCAATAAGCTAAAGGTAAAACTTGGTAAATATCACTTAGTTTTAAGTCTACTGACAACGTATTTTCGAACCTTTTTCACCACAGCATGTGAAAAACCATTGTGACCATTGTCAGGTAATTTTTTATATTTTCTGCTGTTGATTTAAATAAAATTGTAAATTTCTATTTTTCCTAGCACTCACATTAGTCAGTGCACATCAGTGACCTTTACTCTTGGTGACATCAGTGCAAGGGCATGGCTAGCTTGGGAATGTTTCCATAAACTTTAATGGACACACGGCTGCACATGTACAGGGAAGCACCCATTAAAGTCTGTCGGCAAATTTCCATGCTATGGCTATGATGATGTCACTGAGGGATATAGCAAATGTATTTAGGTTGTGTTTTAATAAAATACTTGACTGATAAAGGGACAATGTACTGTGACACCTAACTCAAGATATGCCACAATTCTGGTATTTTATTTTTATTTTTTATTTTACATTTGTTTACTGGGGAGGTCCAACTAGACAGAGCTGTCCATTTTTAGCAGAGGCCCGGGGAGAAAAGCTGCAGAACAATTGCTAACATACTATACATAAAATATTTACATGAGCATAGTGGTTTAGACATACAGTTATAAAATATAGCAGATAGTAACACGATTGTATAAGATATTTACATAAGCATATTGGTAGCAACATATGATTGTTGTTCATACAGTATGTTTAGCAGAGATAATCTTGGAAGATGTAGTGAAGATAAAATAAGAAAGGAAAAACTAAAAAAATACTAGCCAGATACAGTATGTTTAGTAGAAATAATCTTGAAGATGCAATGAAGATAAGAGAAGAAAGGAAAAACTGAAAGTACTAGACAGTTTGTCAACGGAGGAAGATATAGACAAGTTCATATGAGGTTCACTGACATTTTAAGGGAAAGTTTTTCAACTTAGTCTAGGGGAGAGTTAGTGGGTATAGATGGAACAGAGGGGAGTAGGCAGCGGTGAGTTGGTAAGTAATGTATGATAATATACAGTGTATCTATGGGAGTTTTATAGAAGAGGTTGGAGAATGGGTAGGGGAAAGGTGTTAAAATATGTCAGCCAGGTGTTAGGCAGTTACATTTCCAGGAGTTGTTTAGGTGGGAAATAGGTTTTGTTAGGTTGCACCCTGATTTGCAGTGGTAGGGAGTTCCAAATCTTGGCAATGTTGCTAGAATACAGGGAGTCACCAGAGCTGTAATAGCTTTTGGAGATTGTGATTACTACTTAGTAGAAGGATTTCTACTACAATCCCCCAATAACTTTAAAGTCCGATCCCAAAAAGTTCTGGAATACTATAAACTAGATATTACATCCAGACAATCAAGCCTAACCTAATCCATATCCAGATAGGTCCCCTGAAGATACTGTCAATACCTTCATCACCTATTTTAGTGAATCAATATCCAAACTATTTAACCCCAACCCCAGCTCCTCAAAAAATAATGCTTCTAACTTCCCAGAACCCTCCTCAACTACTAACTCTGTAAACTTATTCTCTCTTAAAACAGTTCCAACTGCCTATATCAAAGCCCTACTCTCAAAGCTTAAACCATGCTCTCTATCTGCAGAAATATCCCTTCTTATTTCCTTAAGACTGCAGCTCACCCTCTTGCTTTGCGTGTATCTATTCTAATTAATCGCTCCATCTCTGAATATAAAGTTCCATCCATCTGAAAACAATTCTTAACTCTTCATATTCATAAAGGAGTTAACTCCTCAGAAATCTCTAATTTCAGACCTATTGCCATCCTCTCCCCTCTCTTTCTAAGATGCTCAAGAAATGTATACATAAATAAGTCATGCATCATCTCACTCAGGAAAAACTACTCACTCCTGCACAACATGGCTTCCGACCCAAGCATAGCACCACCACAGCTCTACTATCCTTTCTCAACACCATTACTCTAGCCAAAGATGAACATAAACTCATATTGTGTGTAGTCCTTGATCTCTCTAAGACATTTGGCACTGTCTCTCACTCTCTGCTACTAAATAAACTAAGAGACCTTAATTTCTCCCCAGATACAGTTGTATGGTTCTCTAGCTACCTCAATGACAGACTGCCATCAGTGAGATGGCTCACTGCACTATCTACTCCCATTCCTGTAAGAATGGGTGCCCCCAAAGGATTCATTCTAGGGCCACTACTATTTAATATTTTCACCAACCTACTTTACACCTCTTGTCCTCTGTCTTCTTTTGTCCAATATGCAGATGACTCTACAGTTATCATTATTGCCAGCTCATCATCAGAACTTTTATCAAAAACTCAGTCATCCTTTTACTCAGTAGAGACTTGGCTCTCAAATAACCAACTCATCCTAAACCCCCCAAAAAAACAAAATTGTTACTCTTCCTTCCCAAAACTGTAAATGACATCAAATCCTCCTTCTCCATAATGTTCCTAAACAATACCCCTATTGAAGTCAAATCTAACACAAACTACTTGGTATTACCATCGATGATCAATTAAAATTTGATCTACACATAAATAATTGTATCAGAAAAAAAACATCAGAAGCTAGGACTCCTGTATAGAAATAAAACATTCCTCACTACTGAAGCTAGGATTACTCTTGCATATGCCTACCTTCTACCTTGCTTAACATACTGTTCCCAAATACTCACAAATCTCAACTCCTCCCTACTTACCAAGCTTGAATCAACCTATCACAAGATAGCCAGATTTACAGCTCAACAAACCTATACATCCCACCACTGTCTCTCTCTAAAATACCTAAACTGGCTTGAGCTACCACACCTTCTACTCCAATCTCAGCTCCAGATCATACACTCCATTCTATATCAGCCAGCTGCCTGTCCAACTCTTTCTTCCCTCATTTCCCACTACTTCCCTACAAGACTTCTCTGAAGTTCGCCCCAAGATCTACTAAATATTTACAAACCTAAATCAAACACTGGATGTAATTTATATAGTTACCATGCCTCTATTGCTTGGAACAATCTCCCACTACATATTAGGACCCTCACACACCCCAAACTATTTAAATTGGGCACCAAAGATTACTTTAAAAGTCTTTGGATCTGTCACTGCTCACACTGTCCCTGACCTCAACCTATTACTTAACCTTTTATCTCTATATCTCCTTTTTTACCTCCTCACTATCACCCTAAGAATTTACCCTGGAATTACTCTTACTGCTTTTGTAATACATAATATATAGTACTAGCAATCTTACTCCCCATACCTCTTATGTTACTTCCTCAACCTGATGTAATCTGAAATTTGCACTGATATCTGTTAATTTTTTTTAAATACTCCCTATGCTCTAGGGGTTATCTGCCTTTTGTTTGTACTGTTGTACTTTTCATAACTACTGTTATGTACTATGAAATTACCATGATATGTATGATTATTTTAATTGTCTATACTATTCTGGAGCATTTCTCCCTGGGCCTCTGCTGAAAAAGGGCTTTAGCCCAGTCGGACACTCCCAGTCAATAAATGTAAAATAAATAATAAATAAATAAATAAATTAGTGCCTTGTTACTGTGTCTAAGTTCTTGGTTACTGGAGTAGAGGGTGATCAGGTCTTGAAAGGCTGGAGTTTTATCAGGTTGGTAATGTATTTGGTGAGCTAGAAGAAGTTGATTTAGAGCTAAGGTGTTAGGGAGTTCCAGCCAGGAAAGCTGTTTTAGGGCTTGACAGTGGCGGGTGTGGTAGGAGGAGTTTGTGGTGAATTTTGCTATTTTGTTGTAGCACACTGATAGCTTGTTTAAATCACTCTTGTTTAGATTAATTAGGACAGGAGAAACATACAGTAAGGTAGAGAGAACATGGGTATGAGCTAGGGTAACTTTACTGTTGCTGGTTAGGAAGTGTTTATATCTGTAAAGAGTCCCTCGTTTTTTGTTGAATTTGGTTATTGTATGAGCTACGTGTTTGTCAAATTTCATATTATTGTCAACAATGCCCCCTAGTAATTTGGTTTGTGTGACGGGAGATAGGAGTATTATCTGATGCAGAAACAGAGAACGGGGGAGTAGGTACTGTTGCTTTGGAAGGATGTAAGAGCATAAGTTAGGTTTTTTTAGGATTTAGTATTAGCTGGGAGTTTGTTAGCCAGGTTTCAATGGATGTAAAGGCTTCTTGGGTGTTGAAGTGAAGTTGTTGGAGGGTGGGGGCAGAGCAGATTAATGTGGAGTCGTCAGCATATTGAATCAGGTTTGCTAGAGGGGTGGCTTTATAAAGAATATTTGTAAATATAGTGAAAAGCAGGGGTCCTAGGATTTATCCTTGGAATACTCCAAGTTTTACAGGAAGTGCGGGGAGGCAGTTTTTCCACTGAACTGCTTGTTGGCATTGGGAGAGGTAGTCTTGAAACCATAATACACTGAGGCAGTTAGTTTTAATTCTGAGAGTGATGTTAGAACTTTTGTATGGGAGACTGTATCAAACGCCTTTGATAAGTCAAGGAAAACTGCAGACACTAGTTGGCCGTTGTTGCATTGCATATATACTAGGTTACTAAAATGGATGAGTGCAGTGGTAGTGCTATGTTTGGGACAGAATCCGTGGTGAGTTTCAGCAAGAAGATTGTTGGAGAGGAGATGTGTTAGGATCTGGGCGTGGATACATTTTTCCAGTATTTTCCAGTATTTTAGCCAGTGGTGAAAGTATAGCTATAGGGCAGTAGTTTATTATGTCAGCGGAGGTGCCCCTTTTGTGTATTGGTATAATGTAGGAGATTTTCCAGAGAAGTGGCACTTTTGGTCTGAGAATGATCTGTTAATGATTATAGTGATTGGGTAGGAAATGGCTTTGGTGGCTATTTGTAGGAATTTGGCAGGTACTTTGTCTGCTGCTAGGGTGGTGGGTTTAAGTTTGGTTAGGTGTCTATAGATGGTGTAAGTTGGTGCAGGTTGAAGGGTGAAGGAGTTGGCATTATTTGATGGCTTATATAGGATAGTGGGGTTGAGGTGGGTGGGTCTGTTGACAGCTTTAGTATAGAGACGGTAAAGAACTCATTGAATTGGGTGGCTGTGTTTATAGAGGTGATGTCTATATTTGGATGAGGAGTTGGTGATTTAGCTGGTTGGAGAATACTGTTATAGCAGCCCAGAACTTTTGTGGGTTGGTATTGTGCTTAGTTTGAATGTCACTGCAGTATTTTTGTTTGTCTAGTCCAATTTGTTTTTTTACAGTATTTCTCAGTTCTATGAATGTTTGCCTATTAGGAGTAGTTTTGTTTTTGCACCAGGTGTCTCATGCTTTGTCCCTTTATTTCATAAGTGGCCTAGTGCTCTTGGTAAGCCATGGGGCATAGATGGTTTTAGTGTGGATCTGTCTTGGTGGGGCAAGTTAGTTGAGAATGCCTAAGATGATAGTATTGAAATACTCAACTGCTTCATCTAAAGGAAGTGTTACAAGTGGGGACCAGTTCAAGTGTTTAAGGGCTGTATTAAGGTCATCAGCCCTGAAGTTTTTAGTGTAGCTGATGTGTTTAAGAGAGCTAGTTCTAGTGAGTTTAGTTCAGTTTCTGATGAAGAAGGTTGGGAGGTGGTCACTTAGAGTGTTGGGTAGTGTACCAAAATTATGGGTGGAAGATGGGTGATTGGTGAGAATCCAGTCTAATATTGATTATTTTTTTGAGGTTTTGTCTACCCTAGTAGGGGTTTGTATAAGCTGTGAGAAGCCGTAAAGGTTATTATGATTTGAGGGGTGGGTGAGTTAAGTAAGGTCCAATCAATACTGAAGTCGCCTAGTATAATGGTTTCGTGGGGGAGGGTTTCTGATGCCCAATGGAGAAGAGATTCTAGGGTTTTGTTGTTATCTCCTGGAGGGATATATGATCCAAAGATATTTAGCTGTTTTTGTGAATTTAGTCTTACCTTAGCAAGTAGGATCTCTGCATTATTAAATGCAGGGATTTCTATGTTAAATAGTTCAACAATGATGTTGTTCTGATATAGGAGAGTGACTCCACCTCCTTTTTTAGCTGTACAGTCTTTGCATAGTATGCTATAACCAGGGGGAAGTATTTCTTTGTTTTTAATGTGTGGTTTGAGCCATGTTTCTGTGAGGAAGATGATGTCAGTAAGTATAATGCTATGGTTGCATAGAGCTCAGTAGTTTTGTTACGCCTCTTATGTTAAGATTTATTATTAGAATATCGGATGTTTTCTTAAGTAGGCTTGTATTGGTTCTACGCTAATTTTGGTGATTTGTTGGACTTGTTATTAGACCTGGGTTGGGGTTGATATCGTCACTGCATAGCAGGTGAGAGGCAATGTTTATTATGGTTTGTACATATTTGGAGAAGGCTAAGTCACATTGTATGGATATGCTAGATTTGCTTTGATAATGGAGGAGTTTGTAGGGGAACAGGTCATAGATGGTGCGGTTAAAGAGTGAGGGTGAGATGAATAAGGAGTAGTTAGTGAATGTTGGAGGTAAGGCCGAGGTAGGTGACATGTTGGAGATTGTAATGTTGTTGAAGTAGGGTGAGGTTAGATGGGCTGTGATGGTGAGTGCTAGTGTTAGAATTATTTGATGGGAGCATATGTTTGGTTTGTTAGAAGTGGTAGGAGTGTACAGAGACAATCCTGTGGAATGTGTAGGGATCCTGATAGTGTATGGGTAGAATGGTATGAACATAAGCAATACACTTTAATGGTTTATCAGATGCAGTTTAAATACATGTGAGTTTGAAGGTAGTAGCCGTTTATTGTTGCAATGTTGAATCTATTTCCAGTGTGAAGACATATTTTCTATTAAACAAGCAGTAAACACGTGGCAATAGAAGAACAGACCAAGGCAGGACAAAACCATAGAATCCAATATAATCCAGTGAAAAGCGTAAAACAATTTGTCAGCAAAACACAATTCAGACTGGTAAGTGCTTTCACCATATAGGCTTCCTCAGACACTCTCAACATATTTACTTTTGTTTTTAAAGCAAGTAGCCCTCCATCTTTGGCTATTCAATTTTCAAATAAGAATTTTAAATTCAGATATCTGTTGGTGAATATAAAGAACAAAATGCTATGTACATTAGTACAACTAACTATAGAGAAATGATCGAGTAAATGGGGGGCATTGAGCATTACTCTGCCTATGACCCCATTTGATCATGATCCAGCTCTGTCAACAAGGGATGTATAAAATGAACTGGAGATCACAAAAGGAAGACACAGACAGAAAGAGGGCAATTAGTAATTGGGAGGATTGGACTACAAATTGGGGAGAGAAGTGAAATACAAGGCAAAGGAACACCACGATGGGCAATAGGGTTGGGTGCCATCTGACTGCCATGTGATTGCTATCTTGGTTGGGCCCGCCCCCTGGTCACCTGTTGGCCATGATCTGTAATCTGTGTGACACTACCAGTCACATAAGGACATGCTCCAGGTGGATGGCCAGTTGCCTGTGCACCAAGGTTGTCACCAAGTCTCATCATTTCCTGCTGGGTGATATATATTCACCCACTACTGGTCCCCTCTGATGGGGATCCTATACAATTGTTATGAAACAGACCATCATGCATAAACTACATCACTCTGCAGAGATCCTGGCCTAGAAAGAGAGACCTGGGGGTCCTGCAGTTCATAGATTCAAAGGTTCATAGGTTGGTACTAGGCTATCAGCCCTAGGACCTATACAAGCCTAGCCATAACAATCCCCTGGCTATTTCTTCCCACAATATTTACTTCCCTGGACCTCTGTCTAGCAGGGCAACTGACATGATCCCCGGGGTGAATTTCCTATCTCCCATCCAATCATCAAGGTTACTTTTGAAGAGGACCAAAGAGGCACTCTACTTGACATGCGCAGTGTATTCCAGAGTCTGGGGAGTCTCTAGGTCCAGAAGCTATCCCTCCAGCATGTTTTGTTCATTGTGATGACAAGGTTTAGATCCCTGGAGTGTGTGGCTCTGAGGGATGGGGATTTCTTTAAGTGGAGCATGTCCAACTGCTTTGGGTTTGACATGGCCTTGTATGTTAAGCAGAGATAGCCTCTGAGTAGATGATATGCAACAGAGTACAGCTGGGGGGTTTTTAGATGGTCAGCATAGGGCATCTGCTTTAGGCCTGTGATTCTTTTAGTAAGGTATTTCTGTGGCCTTTCCAGTTGTTGCAGATGTCTTGACAGGTACATACCAAATGGGGCTTTGTATTCTATAATGGGTCTAATGAGGGATGAGTATATTGGGACAATGACCTTCTTTTTTCTGGATGAAAAGCCCTTAGTGATGAGGTGTGCTACATAGAAGGATTTCCTGACTGTTGTTGCGATGTGGTTATTGAAGGTGAGACCACTGTCCACCTGTGTCCCTAAGTTGATGGGAAAACAACTAATAACAAATAAAATATAAAAGGATGCTAAAGACAGAGAAACAGAAAATCAAAAGCAATTATAATTAATGTGCTGTACTACAAGCCCCAAAATTAACTGATAAAAACTGCTGTGGCTATTACAGTGTGCATGCAATAGTGACTACATAAAATATTAGAATAAATGCAGAGAAGCAAAACAACAAATGAAAAATGAAACAATAAAAAGGGTGATAAAGACAGAGAGACAGAAAAGCAAAAGCAATTATCATTTATGTACACCACACTGGCAGAAATACCACAAGTACCTGCCTGCCAGACAGAAGGTTGATACATTAGTGAATATGCAACAAAAGCCCAGATTAAATGGCTCATAACTATTCTGCCTGTGTGTAAAGTATGAGAATTGTACATGTGTTTCAAAAAGTTACCACAGGGTCCTTGGAAGCTGGCTTGAACAAACACCAGGAGCTAGAAGTGTTCTGTCCAAAGGAGCTGCCATCAGGTGGTAGACACATACTATCAGGGAGTGTCATATATGTAGCCTGCTGACCTTCACATGGGGACAAAGCCATGTTTATGAAAATGTCAAAAATATGGGCCACAGGTACCTGGAGACAGTAATGCACCAAGGAAGAGGACAGCCAACAGTAAATATTAAAAAGGTCACCTGCCTGTTTCATGTCTATGATATACCAAGTGTAAATGGCACTGTCACAGGAGTCTGAATGGAAGACTAATGTTTGGCAAGCAGGCCAATAGCAGGTGTAAATCTATGGACATAGGTTCATAGGTTCATAGGTTGATACTAGGCTATCTGCCCTAGGACACTTATAAGCCTAGTCAGAGTGTGTTTGGCTTTTGCCACCCTTCTAGATTAGTTGACTGTGTCTCTGTATAATAGGTCACAGTGGGTAGCCATATTAAGGCTAGTTTACTGTACCTCTGTCTAGCAAGGACACAGAAGAGATCCCAGGTGTAAACTTATGGTCTCCCATCCACTCGTCAAGATTTCTCTTGAATAGGGTCAGTGAGGGGCTCTGCCTACTATGGATTGGGATTTTGTTCCAGAGTGAGGGGAGCATCTGGGATATGAAACTGTCCCTCCAGCATGTCCTGTTTATTTCTGTGCTGAGGTTCAAGTCCCTGGAGCGTGTAGCTCTAAGGGACTTGGATTTCTTGAGGTGGAGCATGTCCATTAATTCTGGGTTGGACATGGCTTTATACGTCAGACACAGATCGCCTCTGAGTAGGCGGTATGCAACTGAGTAGAGCTGGAATTTCTTTAGCCGAAGTGCATAGGGCATCTGTTTGAGTCCCTTGATCCTCTTGGTGAGGTACTTTTGGGGTCTTTCCAGCTGCTGCAGGTGTCGGGTAAGGTACATCCCCAATGGGGCATTGTATTCAATTATGGGTGTGATAAGTGATGAGTAGAGGGGCACAATGACCTCTCTTGATCTAGACGCGAACACTTTCATGATAAGGTGGGCTATATAGAAGGTCTTTCTAACTACTTTGGCAATGTGATTGTCAAAGGAGAGATTACTATCTACTTGGATCCCCAGGTCCCTAATTACTTCTTCCGTACTTAATGGATTACCACCTATGTGGTAGTTTGTGGGCATTTTGTTTTTCCCAAAGGGGATGGCAATGCACTTTTTGGCATTTAGCTTTAGGCCGTGGCTCTGGCACCAGTTATCCATCTCTGTGAGACCCTTTTGGAGGACGCTTGTGTCAGCCGGAAAGTCGATTATGGCACCCAGTTTGCAGTCGTCTGCGAACTATGTCAGCCATAGTCCACCCATGTTAGCCTGTGCCTCGGAGAAATATGTACCGAACAAGAGAGGTCCCAGGTCTGAGCCTTGTGGGATGCCACTTGTAACTGGTTTAGAGTCTGACATGGCACCTGCAATTATGACCATGTGGGTTCTATTCCTAAGCCAGTTTGCAACCCATCTTGTGACATAGGGGTTGATATTTAAGCTGGTGAGCTTATTTATGATGCCCGAGTGAGGTATTGTGTCGAAGTCTTTTGCAAGGTCCAGGTAGGCTGTGTGGACAAACTTCCCTTCATCTATGGCTTTGGTAACAGTTTCAAAGAAGTCAACCAGGTTCAAGAGGCAAGATCTGCCCCTAACAAAGCCGAATTGGGTAGGATCCAGTGTCTGGAGGTTCCCAATGTCCTTGTTTAAGATTTCCATGATGATGTGCTTCATAGCCTTGCAGACCAGGCTTGTCAGGCTTATAGGGCGATAGTTTCCGGGGTCCATTGTGGCACCACCTTTGTGGAGCGGGACCACTGTTGCTGTACGCCATTCCTTTAGTACATATCCTGTAGTAAGGCTGAGATTGAACAGTGTCTTTAAGTGAGGGTTTAGTTCTTTTTGGAGCTCATGTAAGACACAGCCCGGGACACCGTCTGATCCCATTGATGCTGTATTTTTTGCTTTGGAGAGGGCAGCTTTCACCTGTGCATCTGTGATCACAGGGAGGCTACATTCTGTTGAGATAGACATTTGCTCTTTTGGAGGGGAAGGGGGGGAGAAGTTTGCACTGAACCTTTCTGCCAGGATGTTGGCAATGTATGTGGGTTCAGTGTATTTTTTGTAATTTTGCACTAACTCAGAGCATATCTGCGAGTTGCCTCCCAGGTTCCTGACATAACTAAAGAAGACCTTGTGATTATCCTTAGTGTCTTGTGCAATTTTTCTTTCGAAGTTTGCCTTAGATGATTTTAATCTGTCTAATTGAATGTCTCTCCAAACACCATCATATTGGGTGACTTCAACTACCCAAACATAGACTGGGAACATTACTCAAGCCCCAACAACCTAGCCCAAAGGTTCCTGGAGTTCATAAACTCAAATGCTATGGAACAACTAGTCACCATTCCCACAAGAGGAGAAAATATACTAGACCTGATCATCACAAACATGGGGACAAAATGCTCCACACCGGAAGTATATCCCTCATTGGTGAGATCAGACCATAAATTAATCTCATTGGAGATCCACATCCCGCCCCCACCCCCAGCAAAGATCACAGTGAAGAACTTCTCAAAAGCAAACTTCACACTTCTTAAGACTGGAGTGGTATCCTTCAAGGCCCCTGAGCCAGTGGAAACCACAACCCACGCTGCTGAAACCCTTACAAATGCCTTCTACGAGCACCTCCAGGAAATGTATGGATCAAGCAATCCCTAATAAAATCAAGACCCTTTCCACCAAGGCAGGCGCCCAGTCTGGTGGACCCCAGCCATAAACAAACTCTACAACAAGAGGAGAAAGCTACTACATGACAGAGCAAAATCCCTAAAAGGGAAGGCATCTCTGATCAATACTAGCAAAAAACTACGATCACTCATAAAATCATCCAAGGCCAACTTTGAGAGAAAAATCGCTAATGACACAAAAGACAATCATAAGGCCTTCTTTAGCTATGTTAGAAACCTGGGTGGAAACTCCCAGATATGCTCAGAATTAGTCCAAAATGATAAAAAAATCACTGAACCCACAGACATTGCCAACATACTGGCAGACAGGTTCAGTGCAAATTTCTCCCCTCCCCCCCCAAAAGGAGAAATATCTATCCCACTAGAGTCTAGCCTTCCAAACATCTCAGATGCCCAGGTGAGAGCTGCTCTCTCTAAAGCAAAAAACACAGCATCAATGGGATGGTGTCCCCGGCTGTGTGCTACATGAACTGAATGAGGAACTAAACCCACACATAAGGCTGCTGTTTAATCTTAGCCTTACTACAGGATAATGCACTCAAAGAATGGAGTACGGCAACTGTGGTCCCACTCCACAAAGGCGGTGCTTCTAATGACCCTTGAAATTACTGCCCCATAAGCTTGACGAGCCTTGTCTGCAAAGCTATGGAGAGGATCATAATGGAACTCATAAATAAAGACATTGGGGACCTACAGACACTGGATCCTACCCAATTTGGCTTTGTCAAGGGCAGATCCTGCCTCTTGAACTTGGTTGACTTTTCAAACAGTCAATAAGGCCATTGATGAGGGTAAGGCAGTTCACACAGCCTACCTTGACCTAGCAAAAGCGTTTGAAGATTAGCACATACTTTCACTGTCCTAATCAAGCTGGCTTCTCAAGGAGCTGGTGGGTATTTCCAGAGTCCTGACAGTTTCCAGTGACTTCAAGGAGAGGGATTTTCTGGTAGTTCAGGTGCTGACTGGACAAGTTCACCAGGCTAGTATAAGTAGGAAGAGACAGGGAGTGAAGAAATAGATAGTATTAGGAGTTATAGCCAGTATATATAGAAATAAAAATCAGATGGACAAGTATTACAACAGTTATTTCCTAAACAACAGTAATATCACTAACTTGTACAAAACATTTAGACATTAAGCAAATGCAGTCAATGTGATCATTTAGGGAGTACATAGAACAATGCTAAATGCCTAATGTTTGGCAAGCAGGCCAATAGCAGGTGTAAATCTATGGACATAGGTTCATAGGTTCATAGGTTCATATCTTGTTACTAGGCTATCTGCCCTAGGGCACTTATAAGCCTAGTCAGAGTGTGTTTGGCTTTTGCCACCCTTCTAGATTAGTTGACTGTGTCTCTGTATAATAGGTCACAGTGGGTAGCCATATTAAGGCTAGTTTACTGTACCTCTGTCTAGCAAGGACACAGAAGAGATTCCAGGGGTAAACTTACAGTCTCCCATCCACTCGTCAAGATTTCTCTTGAATAGGGTCAGTGAGGGGCTCTGCCTACTATGGATTGGGATTTTGTTCCAGAGTGAGGGGAACATCTGGGATATGAATCTGTCCCTCCAGCATGTCCTGTTTATTTCTGTGCGGAGGTTCAAGTCCCTGGAGCGTGTAGCTCTAAGGGACTTGGATTTCTTGAGGTGGAGCATGTCCATTAATTCTGGGTTGGACATGGCTTTATACATCAGACACAGATCGCCTCTGAGTAGGCGGTATGCAACTGAGTAGAGCTGGAGTTTCTTTAGCCAAAGTGCATAGGGCATCTGTTTGAGTCCCTTGATCCTCTTGGTGAGGTACTTTTGGGGTCTTTCCAGCTGCTGCAGGTGTCGGGTAAGGTACATCCCCAGTGGGGAATTGTATTCAATTATGGGTGTGATAAGTGATGAGTAGAGGGGCACAATGACCTCTCTTGATCTAGATGCAAACACTTTCATGATAAGGTGGGCTATATAGAAGGTCTTTCTAACTACTTTGGCAATGTGATTGTCAAAGGAGAGATTACTATCTACTTGTATCCCCAGGTCCCTAATTACTTCTTCCGTACTTAATGGATTACCACCTATGTGGTAGTTTGTGGGCACTTTGTTTTTCCCAAAGGGGATGACAATGCACTTTTTGGCATTTAGCTTTAGGCGGTGGCTCTGGCACCAGTTATCCATCTCTGTGAGACCATTTTGGAGGACGCTTGTGTCAGCCGGAGAGTCGATTATGGCACCCAGTTTGCAGTCGTCTGCGAACTATGTCAGCTATAGTCCACCCATGTTAGCCTGTGCCTCGGAGAAATATGTACCGAACAAGAGAGGTCCCAGGTCTGAGCCTTGTGGGATGCCACTTGTAACTGGTTTAGAGTCTGACATGGCACCTGCAATTATGACCATGTGGGTTCTATCCCTAAGCCAGTTTGCAACCCATCTTGTGACATAGGGGTTGATATTTAAGCTGGTGAGCTTATTTATGATGCCCGAGTGAGGTATTGTGTCGAAGACTTTTGCAAGGTCCAGGTAGGCTGTGTGGACAAACTTCCCTTCATCTATGGCTTTGGTAACAGTTTCAAAGAAGTCAACCAGGTTCAAGAGGCAAGATCTGCCCTTAACAAAGCTGAATTGGGTAGGATCCAGTGTCTGGAGGTTCCCAATGTCCTTGTTTAAGATTTCCATGATGATGCGCTTCATAGCCTTGCAGACCAGGCTTGTCAGGCTTATAGGGCGATAGTTTCCGTGGTCCATTGTGGCACCACCTTTGTGGAGCGGGACCACTGTTGCTGTACGCCATTCCTTTAGTACATATCCTGTAGTAAGGCTGAGATTGAACAGTGTCTTTAAGTGAGGGTTTAGTTCTTTTTGGAGCTCATGTAAGACACAGCCCGGGACACCGTCTGATCCCATTGATGCTGTATTTTTTGCTTTGATTCTGATGAAGCTCATACATGACGAGTGAAAGCGCTTAACTAATTGTTTTGTTATACAAAATAAACTTTTTATTGGATATATTCGATCTATGCAGCTGGCTTCCTGTGTCAACATTTAGGCAAAGTGGTGACTTAGTGTTTTGCTAATAGTGTGTTGGACTTTCGTATTTGCTTTGGAGAGGGCAGCTTTCACCTGTGTATCTGTGATCACAGAGAGGCTACATTCTGTTGAGATAGACATTTGCTCTTTTGGAGGGGAAGGGGGGGGGGAGTTTGCACTGAACCTTTCTGCCAGGATGTTGGCAATGTATGTGGGTTCAGTGTATTTTTTGTCATTTTGCACTAACTCAGAGCATATCTGCGAGTTGCCTCCCAGGTTCCTGACATAACTAAAGAAGGCCTTGTGATTATTCTTAGTGTCTTGTGCAATTTTTCTTTCGAAGTTTGCCTTAGATGATTTTATGAGGGTTCGTAGTTTCTTGATAGTACTGATCAGAGACGCCTTCCCTTTTTGGGATTTTGCTCTATTATGTAGTAGCTTTCTCCTTCTGTTATATAGCTTATTTATGGCCGGGGTCCACCAGACAGGTCTCCTGCCTTTGGAGGAGTGAGTCTTGGTTTTATTTGGGATATCATGCTCCATGCATTCCTGTAGGTGTCCATAGAATGCTTTTATAAAGGATTCTGCATTTTGGGCCGTAGTTTTCACTGGCTCTGGGCCTTTGAAAGATTCCATCTCGGTTTTGAGAAGTGTGAAATTTGCTTTTGAGAAGTTCTTCACCGTGGTTTCCTTGGCTGGGAGTGGGGATGGGATATGGATGTCCAGTGAGATTAATTTATGGTCTGATCTTACCAATGAGGGGTATACCTCTGGTGTGGAACATAGAGACCCCATGTTGGCAATAACCAGGTCCAATATGTTCTCCCCTCTTGTGGGAGTGGTGACCAGTTGTTCCATAGCATTTGAGTTTATAAATTCTAGGAAGCATTGGGCGAGGTTGTTTGGGCTTGAGTAGTTTTCCCAATCAATGTTTGGGTAGTTCAAGTCACCCAACATAATGGTGTTTGGAGAGACCTTCATATTTTCTAGTGTTCTCAGGAAAGCCAAGTGGGGTTCCTTTGTTAGGGAGGGTGGTCTGTAGCAGGCTACAAACTGAAAGGCAGTTTTTCCCACTGTTAGTTGCACATGGATGGTCTCCGATGCTTTGTGCAGTGCCACTAACCTGGAGGTGTAGGTATCTTTGATGTATATGGATACTCCCGCTCCTTTTGTGGTTCGGTCCGAGTTTTGTGACTGAAAAGCATGGTATGAAGTATAACCTGGTAGTGCTGGGGTGCTTTCGGGAGCCTTGAACCAGGTTTCTGTTACTGCACAGATATCGATATTCTCCATACTGAGGAGAGTCTCGAGTGCGTTCATCTTGAGGTTTAGACTTCTGGCGTTGAGCAGCATTACCCTTAGTTTTTTCTTTATGTTGTCTATGGAGGTGGGTTTGTCTTTTTAGCCTTACCTATAAAAGGCACTATGGGGGAGGCAAGAGCCTTAGCCAGTATTCGAAAACCCAGGGGTGACAGGTGCAAGCCGTCCCTTCCGAAGCAACGTGGCTTGTCGAGCATGTCATCCCAGGCTGACAGACACTGGATCCCCTTTGTATGACACCAATACAGGATGGCAATATAGGAAGACAAACACTCAAGTGTGAAGAAGAGTATGACACCTGAGATGATGATGTAATACCCACGGTCATGCCACTCATCATTGCCATGCCACTGGTGGTCATCTATGGAGGTAGAATGGATGGTAGTCCACGTTAGCCTAAACTGACAAGGTAGGTATTACAGGGGCGCATGAAAAGCAGTATTTAGTTGCTAATCCAAATAGCAGCAACCCAAAAATGGACAATAAAACAGGTATATAAAATGTTCTAGTTGCATCATCAGTGGTATAAACAGTTCTGCCAAGCAGCTTCAGCATATCATCTGGTTGTCCACTCTCTCATCAGGAGCTAAAAACAGAAAAAAAAAACAAAGGAGAGGAGAGGAGAGGAGAGGAAAGGAAAAATGTTCATGACTTTCATATCCTGCATGACCAAACAATTATACCTAAGTCATCTAAAGTAATCATCTGTCAGTACTAATTACAATGAAACAGTGGTGCACTTTTTCTAACCTTATTTTCCACTGGTTAACAAAAGTCATAGTTGTACTTGCTTGTGTCATTGTATTGGAGTCTGAGCTGCTCGGCAGAGTGAGGGATGGTTGCGGCATCATTCACCACTCAGGCACAGCAGGTCTAGGCTTCCATTTTATATTTTGGATTCTCATAAGAGTCTCCTACCAAGTCCACCTAGTGGTACGAATACAGAAAAAAATTCTGTCTCCTTCATACATCACACAGAAACTTTCATACTCAGCACTTTCAGAAAACATGGTCACTTCACGCATTATAATCTGGATGGAAATGGTAGCAGGCTCACACAGAGTCACACTGTGGTTATCATATGAGGCACATTGATGGACAGCAGTTCTGTGCAAAGGAGACCAGTTTCACCATACAACTGTGTGTATTAACGAACTGTGTGCAAAAGTGGCAAAAGGCATTTGACCTAAATGTAAGTGACATGTAAGTCCACACCTCTGTCCATGTTTGCATTATAGTACATCTAAAGGCTGTGAGACAGAGAGATAAGCCCATAATCATACAGCGGTCATGGACCTGCCCAGACACATGTATTGCACTTTGCAGTCCTTTATGTTCATGGGTTCAGGTAAGGCTATCAGTCTGCAGACTGTTACAAGCCTAGTTAATAATTAGAGGTCAGAATCAAACCCTGCACATTGTACCTGTGAGGTAAAGGCCTTAACCATTATGCCAACCCCTACCCTGCATAGGGGTGTCAGGCAGATACCTCCTTGCGCAATCCAGGGCCAATACACCTTGTACTGAAATAATGATTAAGAAACAGTTCCTTAAATTGCTTCACTGACATAGTCGCTGTACTACAAGCCTCAATACGTAAAGATAAAAACAGCTCTGGCTATTACAGTGCACACCAAACTACTGAAATTTGATGAGAGGCAACTGAACTATAAATGTATGTGACATGAGTTTCTAAAGAGAGGAAAGACTAGTCTACACAATACTTTCGTTATGGTTCATGAAACAGTGATGTGGGGAGAATGTGTGGCTAAAAGGCCTCTTTTTTTCTGTTGTTGGAGGAAGGAAAGCAACATGTCTGTCATTGACAGGGTGTGGGGCACAAGAAAGTGTGTGATAGATTTCTGCATTTGATTTCCACAAAGCTTTGCACACTAGAGAAGGGTATAACGTGTTGTGGTAAGGATCCATAAGCAGGTGTATGTTGACCACCTTCAGAAGAAAGGATGAATTTGTCCTGAGTGTAACTCCATCCTTATGGAAAATTACGTAAGGGGGGTTGAAAATAAGGCTTGTAATTTGGAAACTTGTCTTGCAGAGGTAATAGCTATAAGTAAAAGTGTTTTCCAAGAAAGGAACTTCAAGTTACAAGTAGCTGCTGGTTCAAAGGGGAGAACTACTAGTGACTGCAAATCAATAGTCAGGTCCCATGGTGATAGAGGATCTTTAAATGGGAGCTTTAAACAGATGGTTCCCTTGAGGAAGACCTTACAAAGTCTGTGAGAAATTAAAGGTAGATGTCTGAAGCCATTATGAAAGTTAGAGATGGCTGCTAGAATGACCTTAACAATAGAAGCGGAAGCTCCCCTGCCAAATAGAATGGCTAAAAATTCAAAAACTTTTTCCACCGGGGCTGAAAAGTGGTCAAGGCTATTATGCAAACCCAGATTGAAAATCCCAATTACTGAGGTAGAGACTCCTGGTAGATGGTTTATGGGATGCCAGCAAAATTTTTCATACTGGGGATGGAATATCATTATGCCTGGTGACTAAAGGAATTGGACGAACCAAGCAGTTAGCTTGAGACTTAGAAGACTGTGATGCACTAGTCCCTGAGGGTGAGACAGGAGTTCTAGAACTGGAGCCAGAATCTGTGGATGTTAAACTAGATGGGGCCATAGGAAGGGAAAACAAATTTTGCTTCTCAAACTGGCTGTTTTCTTGAGGAAAAGAGGGATCAGAGGGAAAGGGGAAAAGGCATACAGGAGCCCTGGGGACCAATCGAGGAGAACAGTATCTCTCGGGGACTGCCCCTGAGGGGGGATTATGTCAAAATAGCTTCTGCACTTGTTGTCTTTGGGTGAAGCAAAAAGGTCGCAGCAAGGCTGGCCCCAGAAATGAAAGATTTTCTTCACTACCTTGGGATGGATAGACCACTTGTGAGGCATTAGAATGCATCTGCTTAGTTTGCCCGCTATTACATTTGAACTCCCCAGGATGTTGCATTGCTATAAGAAAGTGGTTGGAGGCAATTGCCCATTGCCTCATTTGGAGGGCTTCTCAACACAGGGGATAGGATTTGGTTCCCTCTTGCTTGTTGATGTACCAGACTATGGAGATGCTGTCTGATTGAATTGCAATCATTCCTTGAGGTAGGACAGAGTGAAATGCTTTAACGCTAGTAGCACCGTCCTCAGCTCCAGAATGTTGATATGCAGGTTGGCCTCTGTTGGGGACCAAGTGCCTTGGACTGTCTTTCCCAGATAATGCCCCCCACCCCATCTGGGAAGCATCCATGGTCACTATGGCTTTGGGCTGAGAAGGGACAAAGAGGCAGTCCAAAAGAGTTTGTTTGGATTCCATTCACCAGGACCGGTCTTTTTTGCAATGACTTGTAATGAGTATGGTGTGGTTCATAGGGTGGGTTAGAATGGACCATTGATTCGCAAGAAGCCATTGCAGTAATCTCATGTGAAATCTCGCTAATGAGACCAGAGTGATCGCTGCTGCCATGGACCCTAATGCTTGAAGCACTAGCATGACTGGTACTTTGTTTGAGCATAGCAGAGAATGAACTTGAGATCTTATTTTCTGTAGCCTGTGGCAATGAAGAGGGGCCACAAAAGAGAGTGTTGAGATAAGGTCCAATAAATCCTATATCCTGAGAAGGGGTCAGTTGAGACTTTGTAAAGTTGACTGTGATGCCTACATGCAGGAACAACTGCAGGGTGAATTCTGGCGTCTATATCATCTTTTCGAAAAACTAAAATGTCGAACGGCAATATGATCATAAATGCTGGACATCAAAATTGTTCTTGTGGGGGGCTGTGCCTCCCACACCCCCCACTAATTATATATACCAACTCCGAGATCGCACTACAGTGCGGAAAGGGCAAATTTCCTGATCCTCACTGTACCATGATCCCGCAACAACACTTTCGATGTATGGCATTTGCAATAATATTGCTGTTCAACATTTTCAAAATTCAATAACGTGAAGTGGACCCGAATTCTGTCACCTGGAACAGTAGATGTCTGGTGGAAATGATTATGAGCCAGTCGTCGTGATATGGAAACATCCAGAATCCGTGCAGTCTCAAGTGAGCTGTTACTGCTGCCATACATTTGGTGAAAACCCTTGGGGCTGTGGTGAAACCAAAGGGCAAAATCCTGAACTGATAATGACTGGCTCCTAGCCAGAAGTGGAGAAACCTTCTTGAGCATCTGTCCATTTTTATGTGGTAATACGCGTCTTGGAGGTCTATAGAGCACATTCAGTCATTTTCCTCTAGAAAGGGAAGTATTGACTGAACTGTGACCATCCAGAATTTGGACTGGTGAGCAAATTTGTTTAGAATACTGAGATTCAGAATCAGACTCCAGTCTCCTGTCTTTTTTAGCACTAAAAATCTTGAGTAAACTCCAGATCCTATTTGGTCTGATGGAACTTCTTGGATGACTATTTTTTTCTAGCAGTTTCTGTATTTCTAAGGCTGCTTGGTCCCTCTCACTGATTGGGACATTGAGGAGTCTTGTTCAAGTTCTTGGATAAAGAATGAAGGAGATAAAGTAATCTCTGGAAATAATTCTTAGCACCCAGGTATCTGTGGTTACTTGTCACCAGGCTGTTGGGTGTAAAGAAAATCTTCCACAACTGCCTCCAGAGACAGGCAATTGGGCCTCCTTTCAGGAGCGCTGATAGGTTTTGGCCAGAGAAGGACTCCTGGATTCCTGTTTCTGCAGGCCACCTCTGCCTCTAGGATGGCATCTTCCATTGAAACTCCTCCCTCTACCCTGAGGGGAGTCTGCACCATGTGTGTCCTGGAAAGGCCTCTGGGACTTCTTGAACCACATCTTCCTCCTCCTCCTCTGATTCCTGAAATAGGCTTATTGGGGTGCAGAGAATTATATGCTTACTGCAGACAGGGTATTTCCATTTTCTCACACCTGGATAGTTTCTTTAACTTTGGGGCTGAACAAGGAAGATCCGTCAAAGGGAGCACTGACAAAGGAAAACCTGAATGGCTCCACAAACTCATACAGGTGCATCCAAGGGTGTTGTTGAATTGCAGCACTTGAGCCTGCTGACTTTGTTGCCCCTTTGGCTGCATGTGCAATTAGCCTCATGGACGAATTAGAGATAGACTCCAGGGTAGCTAGCTGGAGGCCACATTCTGTTGGACCCCCCTCAGCTACTGCTCCTGCTAGGGTATCTGACAGCTCCTTGACCAGATCCCTATGGAGCCTAGTAAAATGTGTCAAAAAAATTCAGGATCTAATGGTAAAGGTTGATGATGCGTAAATCCACTTTCCAAATTTGTCCATAGCCCTCAACTTCCAATTAGGGGAATGAACAGTGGAACTTTCCTCAGCCAGTTCCTTTTAGTGATAGCCGCTACCAACATGGCATATACTGCTAATCATTTCTCCCAGTACTGATGATCCTCGTGAGTAGAAAGTATTTTATCTGGTCTCTGCAGAATTGGTTCTATCAAATCAGGGGCCTTCTAAGCCCATTAAGCGATCAATTTAATGAGATCATCAGTGGGAGGGCTCACCCAGGAAGTAGGTGGGTGAGCTCCAAAGGCTTGCAAGTACACAGACTCCTCAGAGGTAGGGACTTTGGGCTTTCAGTCACCCCTCTGTCTAAGGATCTCCAGAATGTCTCCAAAGGAGACATCTTCCTGGGGTGACTAGGGGGAGCCCTCCCACTCATCGAAATCTGTGTCCTCAGTGACACATTCTTCAGGGGAGTCCATGTGTTTCCTCTTACATAATTTCTTCTGAGGGGGCTCTTCAGTGAGAACATCTGAAGAGGACTCAAAAGAGGGGTGACCCTTGGTCGGTATGTCTTGTATCCTTTGAGCTGGCTGGGTACGGAGGTTGGTGGTAGCTCCGGGTAAGCAGGGGTCAAGGGGTGAGACTCTGGTAACACAAGCGCTACCTGTGAAGAAGTGGTGGCCAAAACCCACTCCATAGCTTGAAAGGCAGGACCTCCCTGTGGAGGGATTGGAGCTCAGAACTATAACAGACAAACTTGGAACCAGGGTCACACCCCACCCTGAGAGACTCACCTGCAAAGCCGTTGCTGAGGAAGAGCCCGCAGTTGGTGCAGCCCGAAGCGGTCGGCTCCAAATAAAAATCAGAAGTCAACACAAACCCTCTGAACCCGATGATGAAGGCCTGATCCCAGGAACTCGCCAGTTCTGAAGGCACCGAGAGAGTCAGAACCGTGCCTGGAACTGAAGACAAGGAAGTTATCGGCATCAAGGCCATAGGAGTCTTTGTGGTTGGAGTAGAAAGCTGTAAAGCCTGTGAAGAGGTCAGAGGAAGAGTATATGTTCAGGATGCTGGGAGAGAATTCCCCTGCATTAGAAGGGGGAGGGGGCTGAGAAGATGGGGGAAGACCCCCTAGCTGTCAGAAGCTGATCCACCAATCTCACTATATCAACTTCAGAAAGGCTCCTGGTGGAGAGAACGGACAACCCCAAGGGGGATTCAGGTCTCTCTATAAAAGGGCTAGGAAGATGACTCAGAAAGGGGTCGATCAATGGAGAATATGTAGTCCTGAGTGCAAAGTAAGATTCTGTCTTCGAAGCCGGGGCAGAAGGTAGGGGCTGCAGAGCCACAGGAGATTTTGGTACCAATGTGGTAACTAAAATAGTTGGTGCTGACACTGAAGTTGTTACTGGAGTCAGTGTCGTGGTCGGTGTCGATGGCACCTAGGTAGAGGTCAGTGCTGAGGACTCAGTGAGTTCCAAAATTTTTGGAACCTTAAATTTCAATTCTGAAGAGGAAACAGATGAAGGGTGTTTATGTTTTTTATATGTCGGTGCCAATGGAGACATTGGCACCAAACAAGCAGTTTTAGCACCAGAGGCCTGAGGAGACTGGTCGGCCTTGGGCAATGCTTCCTTAAAAGGGGCCTTAAGAAGCCCTTTAAGGATTAATTTATTTCTAT
The DNA here is from genome assembly GCF_019279795.1 of Protopterus annectens. Classification (NCBI taxonomy): domain Eukaryota; kingdom Metazoa; phylum Chordata; order Ceratodontiformes; family Protopteridae; genus Protopterus; species Protopterus annectens. The sequence goes on from NC_056726.1 coordinate 1,128,565,602, forward strand.
GTTCCACCAGGGCTTTATTACTGAAGCCCTGGCAGATAGAGCACTCTAGATCAAGATGTGACACACCCAAACAATATACACATTTGTCATGACCATCCAAGTTTGCCATTTTTCTGCCGCATTCTGATTAAACCCAGTGGTTTATTTTGATTTATCTGCCATTTTAGGCATTAAAGGTCAAAAGATTGAGAAAGAAAAAAGTTGAGAAACACACAATCACTCAGTCACAAAAAAAAGAGAAGAATCCTAACAACGATGGTAGGAGAGATTACCAATGGTAAGGGAAAGAGAAGAGAGGGGAAACTACCAACTATGGTAGGCAAGAAGTACCAAAAGGTACAGGTTAAAGAAGACAAACACTCTTACAAAGGAGAAAAAGGGGTAGACAAGTTTCAGCTAATACTATGTAGATTAAGAAAGACAAAAAGGTTAGAAAATTTTAATAAAACTTGGAAAATGTACTTAGCTGTGAGACAGAGAGGTGGCTGAAGCATCTTTTCTATAAGGGCACCAAATGAGATCTGGGTTAATGTAGAGAAGGGCAGTGTGAGTAGACTATTAACTTGCGAGTTTTTTGGCTGGTGCAAGCTATATAACAGCAGGATCGGTTCCAAGGATGGGAACTGTAAACCATCAGTCAAGAATAGATGAAGACTGACAACATCAGATCAAATCTTAACAAATACTGGGCAGGTGCAAATAGATGGAGAATATGATGGTGGTGCTTTATTGGATAAAGTATGGATAGTCTGCTGATATGGAGCATGCCACAGCATGGCTCATCCCTATGCTGCCCTACTGGAACACTATGGAGACTTATCTTGTGATAGTGTGGTATACAGTAGGGGGAGCACCTAATAGTAGCACAGCCTCCACATGCCTGTGTGCATACCACACCAGGAGCTGCATCTATGATATGAGCACTCACTCATCATAGCTCTATGGCTATATTTACATGTTGTGACATGGAGACAAAGGAAAGGTTCTTAAAGAAGTTCTTCTTGGTAGGGACAGAAGTATTATTGCAGGCCCTCAATGGACATGGATGATGGACAGTAGAGACAAATAAAAGGAGATGGATTTTCCTTGACAATGTGTGGCAGGAGCTTGTGGTGGAGGTCTGTTAGTGGTCACAACAGTGTATTACATCAGATTTGGCAAAGGGTCACAGATATGATTTTGCTTGCATAGTTAACGTGGTGGCACAGCGGTAGCATTGTTACCTCACAGCAAGAGGTTCTTCCATTCAATTCTCGGCTTGGCTTGGGAGTGTCTTCTGTGTGGAGTCTGGATGTCCTCCCCACGGTTGGATAGTGTTCAAAAGACATGCTTGCGTAAATGAGCATGCCTTCGTTGAAGGTTGGGCGTCGAGTTGGCACCTCAGTGTTTCGTAAAAAATCTACTGCCAATCATTAGCGGACCAGAGTTCCGCTGTGGCGACCCCTTACCGGGAAAAAGCCAAAAGACAAACAACAACAACCAGAAGGCCAAGGCCATTACTTGGGAGATGATGGCAACAGATGAAGGTCTTCCATTGCAGTCTACCCTGACAGCCATGGAGGAGTTCTTGCTGTCACTCTCTGGTGAGACAGACTGGACTTTCATACTTGGTGGACACCTTATATTTAAAGGACCACTATGGGCAAATGATGAAGAAAACATATTTTTTATCTTGCCATGATTTACTACACCTCCCAAAGCTGCCTTCAGCAAAATAAGTACTCATTCCTAATTTTATTTTGTTTTTACTCTTGTCTGCCCTCATGGGGGCAGACATGGTGATTCCGTTGGAAAGCTAAATCTGTCCTATAATGCAGACTGTGAGGACAAATAGCCGTACCATTTGTTGTCAGACTAGACTTCCATTCACTTAAAATGGAACTCCTGAAAAAACTGCCAAGTTTGAGAGTCTGCAGCTCATGTGTCATTGACTGGTATGCACTGAGTTTTACAAATGTTGTTCCTACTGATGTACTACACATTCACTGAAAGAAACTTGCAAAAGTGTCAACAAATTACTGAGATAAAAAAGACTTTTCACAAGGAGCAGTTTTGCAAGTTTCAGTTCCTGGCTAGGTTACTCCTCCCATCTCCCCTCCTTCAGTGGGCTACAGTCTCATATTTCCAGCTTTGCTAGATTCAACTATTTAGCCAGCTTTGCATGACAATAGAAATAAAAAAATAGCCTGGTGTGCCACTAAAACTGTTCCCTTGTATGTCTCTTCACTTCTGAATAGCAATTCCCAAGAATAAAAAAAAAAAGCAAACTCATCAGTCCAGAGTTTAGGCTAGTCTATCCATTTTTTTAAAATGTGCACAGTAAAATATTCAACTTGCAATGCATTTTGGCTGCTGACATGGTTATCTTTACATAGTTATTCTCTTATAGTATAACCTGAACTTATGGTGTTTAATGATAAATTTTACAACAATTCTCAGTTTCTTAACAATGACCTCCCAAGCCTCTGATGTGACCTAGTACTTTCTTACTATTGCTTTATGTAGTTTGTCTTAGTTGTATGTTTGTAGTGTGTTTCTCATCCTCTCAGCAACAGACTCCTGGAGAAGCATATACTTGTATAGAAAGAGTACCAGCAGCTGTAGCAGGGATACCACACTCCAAAACAATGCACTCAAACATAGTACTGACAGACACAAGGGAATGTATACGTCTGAATCAAGCAGTGATGAAATTGCTAAGGACTTCACTGAGCAAAATTTTACTCTTAATTTCTCCATTTCATAATGCATAACATTCGCACCACTCTTACAAAGGCACATCTCCACCTTCCACAAACACAGCAACCCACACCCACACAACTCCTACAGTTTCTCCCTTCAGTTATTGCAAGCCAAGAACAACACTATTTAATAAGGATACCTACCAGACAAGTCTGCATAGCGCACTTGGTCTACCTGCATCATTGCAGCTCGGGCCCCCCCCCCAGCAACTGCAACATTGCCAGATAAAACCACTGCTGTGGTCCGGTTTCCCCCTACTATTATTGCAAGCCAAGAATAACACTTTTTAATAAGGATACCTACCAGACAAGTCTGCATAGCACACTTGGTCTACCTGCATCATCGCAGCTCGTGTCCCCCCCCAGCAACTGCAACATTGCCAGATAAAACCACTGCTATGGTCCGGTTTCTCCCTACAGTTATTGCAAGCAAAGAATAGCACTTTTTAATAAAGATACTTACCAGACAAGTTTGCATAGTGCATCATCGCAGCTTGGGGCCCCCCCCAGCAACTGCAACATTGCCAGATAAAACCACTGCTATGGACCGGTTTCTCCCTACAGTTATTGCAAGCCAAGAATAGCACGTTTTAATAAAGATACTTACCAGACAAGTTTGCATAGCGCATCATCGCAGCTTGGGACCCCCCCCCAGCAACTGCAACATTGCCAGATAAAACCACTGCTACGGTCCGGTTTCTCCCTACAGTTATTGCAAGCCAAGAATAGCACTTTTTAATAAAGATACTTACCAGACAAGTTTGCATAGCGCATCATTGCAGCTTGCCCCCCCCCCCCCCCCAGCAACTGCAACATTGCCAGATAAAACCACTGCTACCGTCCGGTTTCTCCCTACAGTTATTGCAAGCCAAGAATAACCCTTTGTAATAAGGATACCTACCAGACAAGTCTGCATAGGTGACTGGATATTTACAGTTCTTGTTATTGGCAGATATGGTCCTTAACAGTTATGTTTTAAACATTGTGACTGGCTATTTACATTTCCTTTTACAGCACATTTGTTACTTTTACTAATTATTTTTTAAACATTGTTTTGGCCGGCATGCACACCTGCAAGGCCCCCCCAGGCAACTACAGCTTTGTTTATTGCCACTGGGTGGCATAACTTAACAATATACTTGCTGTATCTTGTCCCAAATAGATCTGCCTCCACACTGAATACTTGCAAAGTAAGGCAAGTACCATTTACTTGGTGTATTTTGTCCCCCAGATAGATTTACCTTCCTTTGTATTACTTGCACACCAAGGCCTTAAAGTAGTGTTTCTGCAACTAACTGCTTACACTCCTAATTTCCTGCTTCAACCTCTTCCTTGCTTACACTTACATTACAGCTCCAAGGCTTCCACTTCTTATGCTGATTACTTTCCTTTGCAGTCTTCTGTGAGGGGGCGGGACAGATCTCTACCGGCTTTTTCTGGTTATACCTTCCCCCATTTTGTATCGCCCTCCTCTAACTTCCTCCTCCCCCATGCACATTAACTAGTCTATATTAGTGGGTCTCCTTGAGCGGCGCCCTTTTGAAAGTTATCTTTTGGCCTGCTTGTGGTGAGGAAGCCTCCCCAGACCTTTTTCAGTGTGACTGCATCAGTATAAGTAAATTAAACTAGTACAATACAGCCAAACAGACACATTTGGTATGAACAGAAACAAGTGGAGGGATGTAGCACCCTATGATGTTGATGTGTTTATTATCATTAAGTTTTAGTTTTGTTAGAGTGCGTTCAACTTTATGAGGTCTAGGTTTGTTATATCTACTTTCTCAAGGATGATGTGAGATTTATACACTACAGCAACACCCCCCCCTTTTTTTTACCTATTCTATCACTACGAATTATATTGTAACCTGGTAGAGTGATTTCATTGTTGTGGTTGCCTGGTTTAAGCCAAGTCTCTGTTAGTATGACTATCTCAGGTTGATAAAAGGAGAGTAGTGCATGAAGGTCGTGGACTTTTAGTATACCTAATATTTAAATTTAAAATGAGGAGTGTGGATTTGTCTCGGTGGAGTAGGGTATCATTCAGGTTGAGGGTTGGGGCTCCTAGATTTTCAGGGCCTGGGTTTGGGTGTATATCACCGCAGCTAATGAGTTAGGTTCTGAGGTAAAAATAGAGATTGAGTAGTTTGCTTAGGATCTTAAAGTTCTTTATAGTTCTTTGAGACTGGTAGTGTGATGGCTGTGATCTGTGTGCATAGTGGTGAATAAAGAAGGTTTGGTAGAGATGTGGGACTAGTTGAGTAAAAGGGTGTGTTGTAGTTATATCAGTGGAAGTAGTTTTTCTTGGTATATGGATAAAATTAAGTTGTTTTTGGTGGTTGGTGATAGAAGTTAGCAGTGGGAGTGTGGATACACCTAGAGCATTAGTAAGAGGTGTATGTATGTATGTGGGTTT